>NW_009631682.1:14373-38984 GCF_000690535.1 Cariama cristata | reverse complement strand
GATATTAGGAAGAAATTCTTTAAGATAAGAGTGGTGAGACCCTGCCACAGGTTGCCCAGAGAAGCTGTGGGTGCCCCAGCCCTGGAAGTGTTTAAGGCCAGGGTGGGGGGGGGTTTGGGGAACCTGGGCAGGTGTCCCTGCCCATGGCAGGGGGAGTTGGAATGAGATGGTCTTTAAAGTCCCTTCCAACTCAAACCGTTCTATGTTTCTATAACAAAGAGGTTGCTGCGGTCTTCTGGATGCTGTACTAAAAGCATGAGCATACAGAGCTGCCTGGAGAGCTGATGATACTCTTGTGAAGGCAGAGACTTTAGCAGTGCTGTACACAGATCACAGTGAGAAGAAACCACAAGCTTCTGAACAGGGCTGGGCTTCAGTGTGTGGTTTGTACTGTTAAGGTGATGACTATTTGGCAACTGTTAAGATTGCTGAGCTTGGACTGAGTCTGAGCCTTATGTCTATGGGGAGAGGTAATACGTCAGAAATCTGCTGGTTGCTATGCTGGGTGGAGACTGAATACTTCTTGAAGACGATGTACCCCTGCAGCATGAGCTGGAGATTCCGTCCACATTCAGCAAAAGGAGCTGATGTTATAACAAAATCCTTAAAAGGTCTAACTTCCTTCTTCTGGAGGAAGAGCTGGGGTCCCTTCAAAGATTCTCTGCCCCTGCACCCAGCAGTCTGTGTAAGGTGACAGTTTAAATGCCTGTGGGGTTTTCTTCTTCATTAGCTTGATATTTTTTTTTTTTTTCCTTTTCCTTCTGCCCTAGATGTTCTATTAGATTTAGATGCTCCTGCATCTGCGTCCAAGGCACCAGCACCAGCTACCACAGACCTCTGGGGAGACTTCAGCACTGCATCCAGGTAAACTGTGGTGAAGGGAACTGCACACAAGAAGGATAGTGTCCTGATGGGCACTGGAAGAGCCATAAGTTAAGAAGTCTTATTACATCTGCTCCTTTGATTCTCCTTTCTTTATTTCAGTGCTGTTCCCAATCAGGCTCCTCAGCAGTCCAACTGGGTCCAGTTCTGAATGGTCAAAGCAGTGGAATGTGACAAACTGATGACCAAGAGGCTCTAAAGGCACCAAATGGGATCAGAGGGGGCACAAACCTCTCTAGTCTTCAATCAAAAACAAATGGGGACAATCCTTGCTTTTTAAACCAGATCTTCACTTCAGTCAAAACTTACTATTTTTGATCCCACAGTGAAATCACTGAACCTAAAGAGAACATACTGACTCCTCACAAGGTGGGCAAGGAGGAGAGAGGTAGCCTCATCTCTTCCACCCACTTGGCTGTTACATGGTACATCCTAGCTCTTTTTCCCTGTCTTTCTATACAGGGAAAGTAAGAATCCTGAAGAAGGTGGGTGCTGGAGGAGGCTGGGTAGGTGCCTCTGGGTTCCTTGTCCTTTAAATTGTCTCTGATTAGACTGTTGCTTTTTGTGGCTGCTTTCAATAGTGACTCAAGTCTCTGCAGCTTGGCCTGCAGTGCTGAGGATGGCTGCGTTTGGCTGCAGCTTGTAAATGGAAGCCGTAAGGAGATAGGCCTTGTCTCAACACAAAACTCTCTTTGATTAATTCCATCTGGGGTGAGGAGTGAACCTCCCCATGCATGCACTACTCTTCCTCTCTTTGGTGCAACTCTTGATAGTGCTGGATGTTCCTGTGCTCTTGCAGGAGGAGTCATGCAAGTCCTCAAGTAGACCTGCTACCATTGTGCTGTAGCTCCAGGTGGCCACCCCACCTTGAGGCTTCTTGTTTGGCTTGCAGGTTCACTGGAGGAACTTCTCTCACTTTCACTCCTTTCTCCCTCCCACCCCATGCAAAGGCCTCATCATCATTGAGCTGTTTTAACTGGACATAGCTTTTTAAAAAAAGCTTGTTTTTATAATTTGGTAGTTACTTGCACTAGATGACAACCAGGTAATCCCACCACTCAGCACTTCATGTTCCTGCGTCACTATCCTGAGCCCTGGCCTTGTGTTGTGAGTTGGCACTGTGTTACAAGTATTGCATATCCATGCCACAGTAAGAACTATGGTGGGACAGTGGATTACTCTCTGTTGAAGGGACGGTCTCCTTCCCCTGTTTAGCTCGCACTTATTGTTTGGGTGAGAAATGTATAGTAGGCCCAATCTTGAGAACTGTGGTAGCGAAATTCTCCCACCTGTGTTCCTTCTTGTGGCTTTTCTTCTGAGGGTAACTTTCTAGCGATGTGAGCTGGTTATTGTAACTTGAATATTTTTTGGTTTTAATTTTAATGTGCCCCAAACCCCCTCTATTTCCTGTGTGGTTTAGGGTGTTAGAAAGAGATAGAAGGCCCTTGCTCTCTGCTGTTCTCTTTGGGAGAGTTTCCTAAGGCCCTTTTGATCTGGACACTACTCTGTCTTCAGCAGCTATGGATATGATTTGGAGTGTAACTCTGCTGCTTACTCTGGGCAAAGCCCACGGGCAGGCTGGAAACCTCACCATGCTGGCTACCCTCCGTGCTAGCCAATAAGCCAAAACAGTAGCTGTGGTGGTCTCTGACCCATCTACAGCTGTACCCAGTTACCAGAACACTAAGATTTTTTGGTACTTCACTGGAAGACTTCTTCCCATTTCAAACACTCAACCAGCAGCAACACTTTTGTAACTGGGATACGCTCTGCTAACACACCTGTGCAGGTAAATTTTCCCCTTTGGGCAAAGATTTCCTGGTGAGGCTTTTAAAAGAGAGTAGTTAGCTGTATGCACCTTGTACTTGTGAAGGTCTCTTGTCCTTTTGTCTTCTTACTATACTGAGGGCATTTTGAAGACAAAATTTCACTTAGACCATCCCAGTGGGAAGCAAAATTCTTGAAAATAGCTCTAAAGCTGCTGCAGTTCCACTTGTGGAAGTGGGGACCAGACTGCTCTTGGATGTATTTTAAGTAGTTGTTTAATCCTAATCCCCTGGCTCTCTTGGTGTTCCCCCTGCCACCCGTCTCCTGCCTTCATAGTCACTCCTGCGGTCTCATTGTACTTTAACTCCCTGCCTCCTCTGAATTTGTGGGTGGCTATAGTCTGCTAGCAACATCATGGACTCTCCTGGTTGACTTTTTGTTTTCTTTTTCTTTTTTTGCTCAAATCATTGTGAGGTCCGGTCATTTCAACTATATATCAGTTCCCCAAACCAAGGAAGTTCATGACACCAATTAACAACTAACTAGGAGCCTCTCTGTATTGTCTTAGTTAGTATTCTGGAGCTAATATATTATGTATTTGAAAAGCTGAAGAAGCAAAAATTAAAGATATATGTATATAAAGCATAAGATGTACTGGTGCAAATGGTAATTAAACAAATAATATTGGGGAAAAGAATGTCATGAGTCTTCTAAGTTGTCAAATTGTTGTTGCTTTGGAAGCCCTGCAGATTGAAGGTCTCTCTGTCTCCAGCAGGATCCTAGTAGCCTACTTATCCTTCTGCAAGTGCATTATGGCCTGCAGACTGGACAAGAGCAGCTTCAGGGGTGAAGGGGTTCAGGCTCGCTTTGGGCAAAGAAGTAGGAGCATGGAAGAAGGACACAGAAATGACCTATGGCTCTTCCAAATGAGGTTAAAAAACAAACAAACAAAAAAAAACCACAAAAAAAACCCAACCCAAAACTGAACAAACAAAAAATGCGACAAGGTGGAAACAAGCCTGACTGTAGGGGTGTGTGTGATGCTTGATAAGAATGTGGATAAAATTAGCAAGTTAGAAAACTTAGTTGCTCTACCATTTAGCATTTCAGACATCAGAGGCGTCTACACCCTGCACATGTTTTTCAGAACTGATTCTTGCCGCGCTTGTAAATGGGAAGTGGTCTCTCTGCTGACTGCCAGGATGAGCGAGGTGAGCTGAGCGGACCCTTTGTCAGGGAGCAGCAAGGGCAGGCTGCTCTGAAAGGGAGAGCATGTGGGAAGCTGAGTCACAGCAGGGTGGGCAGTGGCCTCGCTGACAAAGGAACAGTCCCACAGTACCAAAGCGGGAAGATCGGAGCAGGTCAGCAGGAGGATTTAGATCAGCAGCGTACATGGCCAGGCATGGGCATGGCTGCACTAGCTCAGGCAGGGATCAAGGGTGAGGACCTTAGCTGAGAGAAACTTGCAGGCAAATCTTGCTGTGAGGTTTCTCAAAGCCAGACACCTATATTATTTAAGCTGGACCTGAGTTCAGGCGGCCAATGCCCCAGAAGATGGAGAATATGCTCATGGGCCTGATGTTCTTCTATCAAGCCTGCTCGCACCATCTCTTGCACAGCCACACTTGCTCGGTGTTCCTCTGCCGGATGGCAAATCTCTGCGTATGGTTGTGTTGAAAGTATAACAGAAGTCGTCTGGCCTGGGTAAAGAGGAGAAGTCTTAATCTTTTAAGTCAGCTGTTTGAATGACAATAGTAAGTGCTGGTCTCATTGTCAAATATTCTAGCATCTGCAGTGGCCAAAAAAAACCAACCAACCAACCTCTACATTTCTTTGGATCTAGGAGCAAAGCTGTTAACACTGTTTTGGTGAATTGGGTGGATATGTTGCAAAGGTCCTGGCCAGACAGGTGGTGTAGGGTCTTGTCCATGAGCTACGGTGAAGCTTCTCTGACTTTTCAGTAGGTACTTGCAGAAAAAAGGGTTGAATAGGCTAAGAGGGTATTTCTCCAGAGTAGGAGGATTTTCAGGTGAGGTGTACCTAAGGGAGGGGCTGGGATATACTCCTGTTTGTGCATAGAAGACTGGGAAGCAGTTCATGAGGGAGAGCTTAGTTCTCTCTGGACATCTTCCCGGTCCTCACGTCTTTCCTCGCAGTGAGACCTGCTAGAACGCCTGCTAGCTTACACGTCTTGTGTAAATCCTCTTCCCCTTCTCGTTGGCAACCATCAGAACAATCTTTCCATCCCCGGTGGGAGAAGTTGGCTGTGACGGTACGTGACAATGGGTTGACCTGTGACTGGACTGGATGAATCCTCCCATCTCTTCCTGCACTGGCTGGTGCCAGTGGTTTCTTCTAATGTAGCAGAAGCCAACATGCAGGCTGCTTGAGACCTACAGACTCTGATGTTGCAGACAATAGCCTTCTTTAGGTAAAGGAGTAAGGCCAGGCCTTTAATGTGGATCAGCAGATCAAACTGAGCAATATATCCTGAACATTTATTATGTTCCACGTAATAGATCAACTGGTTTCCTTAGGCAGCTGGGAAGAGCTGCTCTCAGTCTGAGGGGGGCAATGGTCAAAGGGGGAGGAAAGTTGATGCCAAATGGGAGACACTGTAGCATGTAGAAAGAGTCGAGAAACAAGTGTCCAAGGGAAGATCCCAGTTTTGTCTGGTTATTGGCTGTCGTTTCTTTTGCGAGAGGTGTAACTGAGGTGGAATGTGAGCATTTCTCCCCCTTCCCCCATTGATTCTGTTCTGTGATTTAAAACTCCTGTCTTGCAGCCGTGCAGTAACTGTTCCTACTACAGCCACACGATGTGGATTGCAGGCACAAACTCACTAGCTTTCACAAAGCTTTGGTGCTGTGTTTCCCGAAGAAATGTAGACGAAGCGATGTCCCCTGGAGGAAAACAAACAAAATAAAAACCAAACGAGAAACCAAAAACCCCAAAGTCTTCCTGAGCTTTGATGAGGGAACAGGACCTGAACCTGAACTCACCCTGTTAAATCAGCATAAACCTACGAAGCTCTGAGAGGGCGCGTAACAGGGCTGTTAACACATAAAAACAGAGCACTGGAGCCTGTGTAGTTAACACACATTGTAACACCTCGAGGTCTGGGCAATCCATTGAGTGCTCATTATGTTAAGTGAACAATAGATTCTCAGTCTAGAGACCATTTCGGGTCTCTTTCTTCCAAGTCAATAGCTTTGTCCATGCTTATAGTCAGGAAAAGCACATTGTAGGATGTCGTGCCCTTCTAGTTTGATAGTTTAATTTTGCCAGCTGCTGGTTGCTATAGCTGCGTGTCCTTACCCGGAGTTGGGGATCTGACAGATGTTCCTTGAAGCTGCCTCTGAGCATGGGAAGATCACTCAGCAGCTGTTGGTGCATGTAGTGGCTCCGGACCAGAGCCACCTTTTGCTGGCTGTCCCTGCTTGGGAGCCTGTGATGAACTTCTTGCATCACTCGTGTTTGGGGCAAGCCAGCCAGGTAACTTGCGATGGCCTGCTTTCGCTTTTCTTTCCCAGGCATTCTAGGATGACAACTCCTGCGTATTAGGGCAGAGGTAGCTGGCTTGCTTAGGAGACCAGCTTTTTAATCCTTGAAGCGGTTTGAAGAGACATTCCCCGAAGGAGGAAGCTGCCCGTAACTTGCAGCCTTTGTGTTGAGTCCTGTGTTTTAGGGAGGTAAAGAGGGCTCCCCTGCCCTCCTAGCCCAGTCTGCAAGGCTGGCTGGTTGGGTGACCCCTGTGACCAGGGCTTGCAAGTTCAGTCTCACCCATGACCATGTGCAGCCCTCTGCTGCTGAATCCACTTGGTGCGGGGCAGAGACCTGGCTAGGTCTCGGAAAAGAAATCTCAGCTGGCATCTGTCAGCAAGAGTGTGGTGACTCCTGGGTTGGCTGCCTGCAGTGACCTCCCCGGGGCCGGGGAGAGCTGTGCCTGGGAGGGATGCCGGCAAGGGCTGGACCTGGGTATGGAACAAGCCACAAAGCTGAACTGCAGCATCTGGAGGTGTCCTCAGGAGCATCTGAGATAGAAGGGGAAGGAAACAGTGTCTTGACTCTAGTGCACAGGAGGCACAAAGGAGAAGGCGGCAGGCAAGCATAAGGTGCTGGAACACGAACTTTGCTGGGTCTGGTTTAAAACTGACCAGAACAGCTTTGGGTGATGGCGGAGTTTGTATTGACTTTTATTGAATGCTTCCCTAGGTCCAATAGCAGCTTTGCCTTCATGTCTGCCAGTATCATAACTTGTCGTTCCAATGCTTTCCTGAATGACTTAAAACTGAACCCTGGTCAAGTTTACAGAAGCACGGTTTAAAGATTGGGGTTTTTTTATTTTTCTTCATCTCTCTTGATGGTTTGGCAGTAATGGAACTGGTGCTTCCAACTGTAGCCATGCTCTGCTATCCTAAGGCCCTCTGCGCTTTTCAGTGCCCTCGTGCACAGCCAACGTAGTGTAGGTCTTGGAACTGAGATATCCCAGGGTTGGCACATATCTCCTCGTGGGATCTGCCAGTGTGCGTACGTGTGTGTACGTCTGTTGTCTTTAAAGTTTGGCGCATAGAAACTGAACTCCTCCTAGTCTTTTTTAAAGTGAAGTCTAAGCACTTGTCCATAAGCACCGATTATGGTGTTAGGCGAACTGTTTAAAGGTGCGTGGAGATGCTACATCAGTAATGCTACACAAACAGTCGCTTTGGTTAGCTGGCAGAGACAAGAAACTGGATTCCAGTGAGCAGCAGTGCCACCAGGAGAGGGGGAAGAGAGCATTTTCTTTGGAGAATATGTGCTAAGGGGCTATAGATACAGCAGCATAGGCCCAGAGTTGGGGACTGCTGTCGCTAATACCTACAGCTGAAGTCAATACCATGGGTACATGTACAAAGCATGCTTGGAAATGACCACTGTGTACTTTTTTTGGGTAGAAGAACAGGAAAGGTCCTTAAGCAATCTATTCCATACGGAAATGGGCTTACTGTAAGCAGAGAACCTGGTCTAGCTTCAGAAGTAGCCCTGCTTTGAGCAAGGTTTGAACAAGATACCTCCAGCCTGAACTGTTTCCTAGCGCAACTTCTGTGGTAGGCTGTGGTGAGGTGGGTCCTGCCGTGGGCCAGCAGCCTCTGGTGAGATGCCTGACATGGGAACGCTGCGACCTGATGGTAATCCTTCAACTCAGGAAGGGCAGAGGCTGTGCAAAGACCACAGGCTCGACATTAGAAAGAAATTCTTCACCGTTAGAGTCGTTAGGCATTGGAACAGGCTCCCCAGGGAGGTGGTGGAGTCATCGTCCCTTGAGGTGTTCAAAAAACGTTTAGATGTGGCACTTCAAGACATGGTTTAGTGGGCATGGTGGCATCAGGTATACGGTTGGACTTGATGATCTTTGAGGTCTCTTCCAACCATAACGATTCTATGATTCTATGATTCTATGACCAGCGTGGTGTGTTGTGTCTGCCCAGTCTTAAATTGCTAAATACACAAACAACCGTGAACTGGAAGCGGAGTCTGAGACGTGAGCCATCGTGCTGCAGGCCAGCGTGAGTCGGCAAGGAGCACTTTGCCCTCTGCATTGGTCCCAGTGCCGGGGCCTGCGGGGAGCCAGCAGCGGGGGGGCCTTTTGCCCCCTGAGCTGATGCCAGCTCTGTGCTGGAGGTTGGCACCCGGGAGCACCATTTGCCCGCCCTTCGCTTTACTGTGCCAACGCTGACTTCAGTGTCCTAGCGTGCTAAAAGTGGGTGATGCGGGCACTTCAAAAACAAAAAGTGCCCTTTCCCATCTGACTCTGTTGACATCTGTGTTGTGAGGAGGCTCCTGTGTACAGTCGAACCCAAAAGCTGGAGCCCTCGCTGCCTGGCATTAAAACTTCCCTGGCGTATTTCAGTGACGAGGTGCCAGGGAGTGTCCGGTTGAGTTGACTGCACTCCTTGGGTTTAATTCAGCTTTCTACAGCTGTTTCCAGATGGCTTTTGCCTTGTCCCAGCCTGACTGGATGCACAGGATGGCTGCGCTGCTCTGGAGGGAGGTGGTGTCCCTCGCCCTGCTGCTGGCCAGTGGGAGTGGCGTGCTGGCCGGCGTGCAGGGCCTTCTTGGCTATAGGGTGTGGGGTAAGGGCCAGCGCAGGCCATTTACAATCTTCCTGATAAATCATCATAAAATGGTTTGGTTGGAAGGGACCTTAAAGATCACCTAGTTCCAATAAAGACCGTCTCATTCCAGCCCCCCTGCCGTGGGCAGGGACACCTCCCACCAGACCAGGTTGCTCAAAGCCCCATCCAACCTGGCCTTGAACACTTCCAGGGATGGGGAAACCACAGCTTCTCTGGGCAACCTCTGCCACTGCCTCACCACCTTCATGGTGAAGAATTTCTCCCTAATCTACCCTTGGGGACAGCAGCAGCGTGATGGAGCCTTGCGCTACCCGCGCTGAGGCAGGGCCGGGGAGGTTTGTGCTGCTATTCCAGTGCCATCTTGTGGGACAGCCTACCCAGTGCAGGGCTCCCCAAAACCTCCCTCTGAGAAGGCTTTACCCCATTGCCCTCATGTGCACGGGGAAGATGAGAGGATGTGGAGGGAAACAGCTTGACATCAAGTAAGAGTGGCCCTAAGGTTACAGCATGGGTCTGGGTGACCTTTCCTGACAGCCCCCATGCTTGCTTGGTGACTCTGATTGTTTTCCATTTTTGTGCTTTTCTTCCCACCCCCCCTGCTCCCCCTTCAAAAGAGGGAGATGAGGTGCGTTCACCTCGCTGGGCAGAGGTGTAGCCAAAGTGGATTCAAGGCCGTTGAGATCTGTGCAATCCTTGGACAGAACTGACAACGAAGGATGAAGGGTTATTTCTGTGGGGAGGTGTTACGTGGCCACAGCTTGTTCATGCAAATCCCACGTGCCCACTCTAAGAAGGTAAACTTCACAGCCCTGCCTCTGAAACGGGCCACTGGGTCTGACCAGGGCTTGGATCTGACCCAGGTTTGGGGTCAAGTGTGCAACTGTGGAAAGCAACTGCAGTATCTGGATCTAATCTCCAACCATTTCTGGCCTCGGGTCTTGTGGCTCAGATCCAAAAGAGGAAGGGAGTAAAGGTGCGATGTTCCCAGTAACGGTATAAAACCAAGCTGTGAGATAGTGCATCTGAATGCATCCTCTGTTGACTTTGGTTGGATAATTTGTTAATTAAGGGAAATAAATGAAACGTGTCTTTTCTGAAGAAACAATCCTGGGTTAATGGTAGATGTAGAGAGGCAGGTTGGGGCTTCTTGTCTGTTTGAAGGTTCACTGGATACTGTTCTTCTTTCTCTTATTCCTTCCCTTGTACCTGAGGGATTTGGGGAGCCTATCATCACAGGTGAGCACGCAACTTTCTCTTTCTGAAGCTGACTGAGTTTGAGCTCCCTCAGCTCGGACTGCTTTGGGACATGGTCTGTTCTGCTTGAAACCCTCAGCTCTTGCTAAAACTTGGCAGAGATGTGGGCGAGGAAGGAATGCACAAACCCTTTTGGGGAAGAGCATTTCTTTCTCATCTCTCCTACTTTTCTTTCCTTCTGCCATGTTCTGTGTGGTACTGTAACCGTAGCGTTTTGGGGAGCTGCTGATCTCTGTCAAAGTGCTAGAGGGTCACTGTAGGTGGTTTTGCTCAGGACACAAAGCTTTGCTGCTGACTCAGGTCTGCTTGTGGTGAAGGGCTGCCACCTGCCAGAAATTAGTGTGGCTTTGCAGTGCTACCTTCAGTTTTATCCATCCCACTCTCTACTCTCCATTCAGTTCTTCCCTGTTTCCTCTTCACCCCTGGATGCTCAAACGTCCTTTTCTCTGAACTTTCACAGCTCCATATAACCCATTTCTTCCTAGGTCTCCTAGTATATCTGTTCAGCACCCTGGTTCACCTTCTGTCATCAGCAGGGGTGACTGCCTGCCAGAAAAGATCTCTTCTCCCTGTGGCTCTGGCCAGTGTTGTCGGCCACGCATGAGAAGGGCGTAGGATGCCTTTCTCTTGGATCCCAGTGGGCTGGAGTGCTCCCACGCTGTCCCCTGCAGCTGGGGGAACTCAGCTCCTGCAGCGAGAACTGCAGCATCCTGCCCTAACCAGGGTACACAGTGGGATCACTTACTGCTTCATCCCCTCTAACCAACCAAATCCATCAGGAGCTCTCACTACTTGAATCCCTTGGATTAGGTATCTGCTATCCCTTACTAACTGCTCGGTGTTGGGCCTTGGGGCCCCATTCTCCATGCTTCAGTGACTTTTTAATGCTCTTCCCTTGGCTGCAAGGGCTTTGCTTTCCCTTTGTTACCTCCATGGCCTTAATCCCTAGGTGGGGACCAAGGTGCTGTGGAGAAAGAAGACCGAGAAGGTGGCATGCATTCACGTCTGATGCTCTTCTCACCCAGGTGCAGGGACAAAAAGCCAGGACTGGGTTTAGGCCGTCTTTATCTGAGTGACCTGGAGGACTGTGCTAGCTAGAGGTGCCAGAAGAGCAGGTGATGGCAGGACTATCAGCAGGCAGCTAGGGTCCAGGTAAGATCGAAGCAAAGAGTTTTATGAAAGGCCTGGGTGTGGGCTGTGCTTGAATAAGGTCTTGTGCTATCAGTGCTCCGTAAGTGATGATAAATACTTAGTTACATGAATGACAGTAAATGGAGAGAATACAATTTGGCGTGAAAAATTCCACACACGCACCCTCCCCCTTATTTCTGTCTTTCTGCCTTTCTTGCTCTCTGCCTTGCTTTCCAGAATGCAGCAAGCTGCCTTCCCTGTGTCGGTGCTCAGGGGGAGACCCCACAACTGGCCGAACAGCAGAGATGATCTCCCTGGAAGACTGCTTGTGTACCAAAGGTTGCCCCACTGGCAGCCCAGTTGGCTGGGGGAGCTGACGCCTGCTCAGAGGATGAGGACCACATCACCATCACCCTTCATGCTGCTGGCTACAGAACCTCAAGCTGTGCTCTTAACACCTGACTGTCTTCTGACCAACTTCCACCTGATAGACACTTTGGACAAATAATCTAAGAAAAACCATACTGATGTCAGTGCCTAAAGAATAAAAACAGGGCAAGCATACAAGATGTTCTCCTTTAATGCTTTGCCCCATTCCAAATGTTATCAGAATAGGAACTTGCTGAGTAGGGTATGATTATTGTGCACTAAGTTAACCCTCAGTGCATTTATCTTCTATGATTTTTTTCCAGTTTCCACCTTTAAGCCAAATAAGCTTTCAGCATGGCCAGCATCCAGGGTTAAGGAGTCCATTGCCCTACTCTGTTTGGTGAAGAACCACCTTCCTCCATTAACTGACTCCTGTTCTCTTCTTTCAGCGTCCTGTAGTTCTTGTGTTAAAAGAAACAGAAATAACTCGGCCCTCGCTCAGCCTTCCCCTGATGATTTTGTAAGCCTCTGTCTCTTCCCGTCTTCAGGGTGGAAATGTCCTATCTTCATTTGTTGTTCCTTATGCAGCAGTCATGCTATACCTTTCTTTCACCCTTGTCTTTCTCTGAGCCTTTTCTGGACCCACTGTATCCTTCTTGAGATGATTTGAGTTACGAGGACATGATGACACAGTGCCATAACAATATTTTCTGTCTGTTCCTTGTGCCTTTTTTTTCACTGTTTCTGATGTTTGATTTGCTATTCTTTCTGCCTCTGAACAGATTTTCTCGTACAACTGTTACAATCTGACATTTTGGTTTACGTGTGCCAATAGTTACCTCAGAGCCCATTATTTTATTTGTGAAGTTAGGGCTTATTTTCCTAAAGTGCGTTGCTTCATTACCTGCTTCCCTAAAGAACATTGCTTACCTACACAGCGCTCTGCCTGTCCTTTTATCACCCTGCTACTCGGTCTCATCCTTCTCCAGTTCTTTGCAACTGGCTCTTGAATAACTGCCCTGAATAATTTGGTGTCATTAGCCAATTTTGTCATGTCATTCCTCTTTGCCGTGTTGTTTAAGGAAATGTTCGCGTGTGTCCTGTTACAGACCTGGTAGAGTTCTGTAGGTGCTCTCCCTCCACCAAGGGAACTGACCATCAATTTCTGCCCACCTTTTCTGTCTGCTTACCGTGAAAAGATTTGCCTTCTTATCCCATGGCTGCCCACTTTCCTTAGAAGTGTTTGCTGAGGAACTTCACAGGTAGCTAGATTATTTTCATGCGTATGATTGCATGACCCTTTCAAAGAACTCCAAGAGGCAGGATTTCCATACAAGAGTTAGAGTGACTCTTCCCAAAGCATATCATACTAATACGTGTCTATTAATTTTATTATTTTGTTATAATTTCTATTAACTTGGCCACTACAGATGTCAAGCCTTTATCTTTCTAAATCTCCCTAGACTTCTCTCCTCCCCGTTCTTTGATATATTCCATACCATCCTGTGATTTACCGATTAAAAGGCAGTTCAAGGCAAGAGGCCACCCACTGCTATTAGCAACTGTTTCCCCCCGAGTTTCTTGAGAACCCCTGGGACCACCTGGCGCAGACCTACTAATTCCATACCTTTTGCACAATCACTTTTATTTTGGACAGGTCCTTTGGTTTAGTCCCCTGCAAAACACGATTCTTGTGGGGGAATTTCTCCAATTTCTTCCACTGTCACAAATAATTAATTTAGCTTTGTTTCGATGTCCTTGTTCTCTCTGACTTCCTGATCTTCAGTTGTCCTCGAAGCTTGTGAAAAGGTTTCTGCTTTCAGTATCCATAGGAAAGGATTTATTACTAGTTCTGAAGGCTTCTGCTGGTTGTTTTTTGGACTCTTGTTTGTGGTTTTTGGTTTTGTGTGGTTTTACGCTTAATGGAAGTCATGATCACTTCAATTTTCCTCATTTGGATGCAAGGTCAGCTTGTTGAAGAATGCATACTGATAATCCCTTTGGCTCGACATTGTAGCCGCGCCAGCTTCCTTTTGTCAAATCTTCTAAAGAGGTACTAGGTGTTGGCTTTGGGCTGCCACGGCGGTGTCCCTGTGTAACCTCCATGCCACTCGTGGTGGCTGAATTCCCTCAGCTGCCCCTCTCCGTTCTGACCGGCCTATAACAACCATCTCACTTCCCTGCAGCTTCCACCGCAGCTGTGCTCAACTTCAAAAGGGGATTTTTTGGGGGGGGATGTGTGGGGTCACAGCTTGAGGATTCAAGTCCTTCTCTTTGCTTATGAATTCAGTTTTAACTCAACTGGTTCAGCTTGATTTTTCCAAAGAGGTAAGGCACGTGCAATGGTGCTGTCTCCTCTGCTGTTACGTGGACCTGCGCGCTAAATTGGGTGAAACTGGCTGTGAGGTGAAAGGCTGGCAGAGCGTTAGTGCCTCTGCGGCTTTCTGTTTGGGTCAGCTATCCAAACGGTGCCACCACAGCTTGCAGAACAACCACCTAAAGGCAGCAGCTGGAGCACGAGCAAGAAGGGAAAACAGCACCGTTGTCATGAGCAAACACACGAGTCCTAGAAAGGAGCTGGGGCTTGCGAGGTGCGTGGGAGTTGGGAGTGTGGGAGGTACCCGGCAGCGCTGAGTGGGGTTGAGATGAAAGACGTCTGTGGGGAAACACAGGTATTTTAGGAGGACAAGGCTGTACTGCCTGGGGTGGGCAGAACACCGGTGGAGCAGGAAGGGAGGAACCGAGGCACAGCAGTGGGAATGCAAGGAAACAAAGTGAGAGGTTTGGTTTGGTTTTGGTTTGTTTTTAAGCAAGGTTTTCTTTTTTTTTTTTCTGGTTTCAGCCCCACAACTAACTGCTGGGCTTGGTTCTCCCTATATCCCACCCATTTACATGCCATCAGTGCATATGAAATTCAAAGCACAAATTTTACCCTCAGGAGTATCACCTCACCATCGTTGCGCAAGAACCCAGCATTGTATCATATGGAAGTATGAATCAGGGTTGAATTTTGACAGTGAGCAACAACTATGAAGGCTGAAAAGGAAGAATTGAGCTGTCTGCACTCAAACATTGGGAACCTAGTGTATTCTAGTAAAATCAGCAGCTAGATCCTGAATTTGCATTTGAAATGCCACAGCTGTGCTTGGAGATGCATTTCAATAGCAGAAAGCTCGTGAAGCTACAACTTCTGTGACTTCCTTCTCCGTCTGCTGATTGCATTTCCCATTTCTTCACAGTGGAAATCTTGAAACCCTGCCAGGAAGTAAACCTTGTCCCCATGAGACTGTGTGCGTGTTGTGGTTCGGTTGACCGGGGACAGGAGGGGAAGCACGCAGAAGATAACTCTGACCGAAATCTCAGCATGAAATATGAGGGCATAACTAGGTTTCGACAAAGGCTTAATTCCAGTGAGAGGGCCAAGCCTGAAGACAAAGGAAAGTGCTGGAAGGATGTTGGAAAGAAAAGTAGGCAGCATGCATCTTCTCAAGGGACCAGGCTTCTGTCCTGCAGCTGGTCTTGTATAAAAGGCACCCTCTTTGCACACAATACAAAAAGGAGAAGTGAAGCCAGCTCAGTGGATGTGAGACACGAGGAGGCTCCTTGGTAAAGAAGTCCAACTACATATGCCCCTTCCTGTTTGGGGACAGTTCTCCATAATCTGTGTTCAGATGTCCACTACATCCCTCGCTTGCCCTTTACTGTCTGCCACATTGTTCTCCTCTGTTGTCCATGCATGTTCTTCCTTGCACTGTCCTATCTTACCTCCAGCTCTGCCCTCTGTACCCTCGGTGCTAGCTCCCTGGATGTCCCGCGAGCAACTTGTTCTGCTCTGCCTGGAGGAAATTCCAGCTAGCCAAATGAGCCAAGCAAAGCTTCCTCCTTCTTCCTTCTGGTTGTTTTGGAGACCTTACTGTGGCTTTTCAATACTTAGAGGAGGCTTGTAAGAAAGGTGGAGAGTTACTTTTTACCAGCACCTGTAGTAAGAGGACAAGGGGCACAGCTTTTAAACTGAAAGAAGCTAGATCTAGGTTAGATGTGAGGAAGAAATTCGTTATGATGAGGGTGATGAGACCCTGGCACAGATTGCCCAGAGAAGCTGTGGCTGCCCCATCCCTGGGAGTGTTCAAGGCCGGGTTGGATGGGGCTTTGAGCAACCTGGTCTGGTGGAAGGTGTCCCTGCCCATGGCAGGGGGGTTGGAACTGGGTGGTCTTTAAAGGTCTCTTCCAACCAAATCATTCTGTGATTCCTGAGTCCTATCTGCTGACTGAACCTTCTCACCCTTTTTCTCCAGGGTACCCTGTCTCATTGGCATTTCTTCTCAGAAGTCTTCCTGATTCGGCATGTGTCTCAGTAGCCATTTCCCTTAATTGTCTCCTTTCAACATCTGCCCCAGCTTGGAAGCAGACTAAACAGTAGCCTGACGTTTTCCCCAAGGCCATTATCAGAGGCCTTTACCAGAAAGCAGAAAAGAGAGATAAATGACAGCATTGGAGCAAAAAATACAAACCAACCCTTTTCGGCCTCAGAAATGAAGCCTGACTCACTGAAGCAAGCACTGCTCTGATCTTCCACAGACTGTAAATCAGGTTGTGATAGAAAGGTTTCTGTGTGTGCTCTTCCCAATAACCTCTCAAACCATCGACACCATTTTTTTTTATTATTCCCCTTTGCTTGTTCTCCTCCCTGACCCCAGCCTCATCCTTCTCTGTTTCTCCTTGGATATATCAAATGTCTGCTTATTCCTCTGCCTAAGGCTGCAGCTCCTCCATCTCACTTCTACAGGAATGGTTCCTCATTTGAGAGTTGTTCTAGTGCTAGCTGCTAACTGCGGCTGCCTGCCCAAATTGAGACATAGTGTATGATATTTAATGTAGGAAATGCAGCTTAACCACAGGAGACAAGTGAGGGCAGAATGCGTTTTGTTTGGGCTGAGCTGCAGGTTAAACTGGGCTAAGACCTGTGATAGCTGCAAACCTAAGAGCAATGGTAGAATTACTAACAGACAAAGAAAGGCGTGAAGACAAGGGAAGGAGAGAGAGTTAAAAAAGAGGGGTGAAAAAATTTTAAAAACCAAGAGATCTTAAAAAAGAAATCTATCCGCTGAGGGTCTGGTATGGGGAAGGAGTGCAATTTCCTTTTCAGTTGTTAGGTTCTCATTTTTCTTTTCTCTCTCAGAAGTTTCCATAGTGCCGGGGCTGATTTCCTGGACTAAGAAACTGAAGATCTGTTCAGAGCATTTCTGAGCTCCCAGGAATTCTCAGGTTATCGCCAGTGCTCCCAGTGTTCCGCACAGCCTTCTTTGACAGAGAGAAGGTGAATGAGCAGATGGGAAAGGCTCAGTGACTTACTGGTGTCTCTCTTTGGAACCAGGGACCTAAAAGGTCCACCTTTCACGTGGCAAAACTAAGGTCAGGGCCAGTGATCGCATCGTGATTAAATGGCATCAGAAGTCACCTACGCTGAGGTGAAGTTCAAGAATGCATCACCAGCTGCAGTAGTTGAAGGTAAGGAATGGATGGGTTATCCAGGGGGAGGAGACCTGGAGGGAGGTGGGCTGAAGGACAGGGAACGGAGACTTTTCCTTCTGTGAGACTGGTTTCTACTTGGTCTTGATAAATTGGTGAGAAAAAGGAGTTGTCTACTGCTGCAGGAGCAGAAGACTGGAGGAGTTTTGAAGTAAGAGGGTCAAGGAATGTCTACAAGAGGAGAGGTGGGAATCTTTAGGTGGTTGGCGTTGCAGCATGAACAAGGATGACTACTGGGAGCACAAACAGTGGCTTTCAAGTGAGCATTCAGTAAGGAACATATCTGAGCTCCCTTAGTCCCCTGGTTGCAACACCAACAGCGGCAAATGGTAGAGGGTCCAGGATTGGTGCTGCAGGGTAATAGTGCTTAGCCCTGGTACAATGCAAGTAGCAGCTACCTCCTTATATGTTATGTAGTCTGGGATAAGAGAGTAATTTTTTGGACAAATACTCAGTACCAACAGTAGAGACTGTGGTTTATTACAAACAATCCGATCTGTCACAAAGGTAGAGGGGGTCCCAGGGCAGCAAACGGCAGCAAATAAGCCCAAGCCCTGGCTGATACCACTTTTGCCTCTGAGAGGGTGAGGCTGCAGATTCCTGCTTATGGAGAGAGCAGGAGAACCAAGGTGCCTCCTTACAGTAGAGCAGTCAGTTGCCCTCTGCAGCTTTGTGAGAGGTGGCACTGGCTGCAGAAACTTGCAGCCCCATTGCCCTTGGTTGATTGAGAAATGGTCCTGGGAGAAGAGAGACCCAAAAGTTAAAAGAAAGGATGGACTTGAACAAAACACCCTAAAATACACGGAGGAGGAATTAGCTGAGATCTGGAGGAAGATCCAATTCTGTTATTGATGTCTACCACTCCTGAAAAATAATTAACACACCAAACAAACAAATTTTTATTGCTATTAAAAATCACAGTTATAAAATGGTGCCTTCACTGTGCTTTGTGGAAAATTAGGGCATATTCTGATACATGTGTATTCTGTAGTCATTATGCCACAAATAGGAACACGTAGAGATGTTCCATGTATGACTCATTGCTTCCACCCTTAGATACAGGACCCTACACAACAGCAGGTTCCGGGGGGTGAAAGTATGTGTGTGTAAATGAATGAATGAATAAATAAATAAATTATTGTTGCTGCTAAGGATATTAAGTTGCCTATTTACAGCTTTGGCTCAGTTTTACAATCCCAAACAGAGCAGGCATCAGCTCGAGGTTATTCCTTGCCTGCTCTGAGGCACGAGTCATGGAAATAAAGAATGTACATGCTCCTGACTGACTTGAAAGCTCACTGTTTTCGATGCACCAAGATGAGCTGGTTCTGGTTACAGCTAGCATTTCCATCATGATGAGGTGGTGGAAGTTCCCTGTCGTGTCTCCAATGACCTATTCCAACGACACTTGAACCAGCCATGTTTGCTTGAGCTGCTGATGCCAGGCTCGTGCTATAGGTTTGGGTGCGTGCTCAGGGTCTGTCTTTGGGTGTGCCTGTCCAAGTGATTGATCACGCACTGGTTGTAGCTTATACTTTGAATGCAGAGAAGTGTCCAGTAGTGCCATTGCACACAATGCTAATGTCTCTCACAGCCTCATGGGATGCTCATAGGATGAGAGGTATGATTGAAAATTATTGAAAGATTCAGGGAGTCTTGCTGCTCTGTTGTCCTTCTGAGTGATTACTCTGAGAATGGGTTACTCTGACCATGCATCCCTTCCATCCCAAACCATTCTCTAATTCTATGACTCCATGTTGGAATCAGGTTGGATACCAGGTTGGACAAGGCTTTGAGCAACCTGGTCTAGTGGAAGGTGTCCCTGCCCATGGCAGTGGGGTTGGAAACAGATGATCGTTAAGGTCCCTTCCAACCAAACCGTTCTATGATTCTATGACTCCATGTTGGTAATGGTCAAGCCACCTGGATTTTTCCATTTTATAGCCTCTTCCAGTTGAGCTCTAGAGATACCAAAATTCAAAGAAGGAGAGGAGAAGACAGCAGCTAATCAAACAACATATAATCTGTGGCAGGAGATGGCAGGGACTACCGAGGTGGGTTTCACACCACAGTGCAGTTAAGGTCCCTGCATTTCCAACCAGGATTTCCCAGGTAGAAACACAGGCATCTATGCTGCACCGCACTTGTTGCATGTGCCTAGGAGATGCTGGATTTACATGCTGAATAACCAGCATACGCTCATCAGGTCTGTTGTGTTGTGATCATGCTAAACATGTTGCAAGCGTCCAGACTAACAGTAGGAAGCATTTAGCAGGGAGGTTAACCCGCTGAACGCGCACAAGATCTACTGCCCTTCGGTTGTGTCGGTGAGGTGCGTGCATACTGGCAGTGCTCTCTGTGCCACCTGGGTGTGAGCGTGGCATGCACAGCTTTGACTGGGGACATGTTGAAAAGTCAATCTGTGCACATGCAGCACATCAAAAAATCATTTGGACTGGTCAGTTCTATTGTCTGAAGTAGGTGGCTGGACTCCAGATCATGATCCGGGTCTTTGTTTTCACTACAGTCAAAAGCTCTGGCTGGAAAAACATGATTTGTGCAGGGAAATCTGGGTCTTGTCTGTCCATGAATGTTTTCACTTCTGATAATGAAAGATGATGCTTTTTGCTGTGCTGTAACAGCCTCCCCCAAGCCTTTGGGAAGTAGTCAGAGGGCTTCCCCAAACAGCAGGTTTCTGGAAGTCTTGCTTACTAGGCACAGCTGGCAGGCACATGTGGCTGCCGGCAGACTCAGAAGTTTCATGCTGAACAATGAATGAGGTCTCTCTAAAGCTTATCATGAATATCAGTCTCCCCCCAAATGTCTTTACTCCTATTTTGCAGTGAGTGCTGCCATCTCTTTACCCTCCTGTTTGCCCTGGCTTCTGTACCTGCCACAACCTGGAACAGTCTACTAACGTGTTTGCTTCTCCTTCCTTCTGACCCGTTCTCCTGCCTGCTCCCAAGCCCCCTCAGTACTGGCAGTATCCCTCCAGACAAAAGTCAGGCCCTGGCAAGTCTGAATCTGAGTGGGATCCTTTACTCAGGCTGCTGGACGCAGCCCTCTCTTCTTCCCAGGCATCCAGCCTAGCACAACCTGGTTTTGCTACAGCAAATCTCTGAACCCTCGCTTGGAAAGCAGAGATGGAAGGGAAACTTTTTTTTTAATTTAAAATCTTCCAATGATTCTGTGCCATCATAGATTTGCAGATTTTTTTTTTGTCTCCTGTCCTCATTTGGCTTACACCAACTGTCTTCTACACACAAAGTCCAAAAAGCTAAGAAGGAACTGAAGCAAAGTTTCCTGGAGAGAAGTCCACATAAAATCTTCATATGAATGTCTCAAGTATCACGGATAAAGCAATGTTGTATTTGGCAGCTTTGGGCTCAATCTAGAAAGACATCGTTTCACTCCAGGTTTTGAGGCCATGTGAAGGCTGTGCCCCCAAACACCGGCAATTAGCATTGCTAGCTCAGCAGCTGGGCTGGGGCTGTGAACGCTGTTGCCGAACCTGACCTTCTCCAGAAACCACAGAGGTCCTCTGCTCTGTCCCACTCTGCCCCTCTCCCAAACTGTGTAACTTCCACATCAGAACTGAAATTGCCTTTTTTTGGAGGCGCTCTGCCTTGAGTTGTACAACCTTGGTACGTGGGCTGACTGAAGCATAGTTGACTGTGGTGTTGTGTTTGGTGTCTTCCTTCACTTTTAGTACCTCCCGAGACGAAGAAGCACAAGCAACGTCGCCAGAAATACCCGCTATGGCTCCCGTGGCTGATCTCACTGTTGCTCCTCTTGCTGTGCATCGCCCTTGTTACTGTTTTCTTCGGTGAGTATGTGGGGGCTGGCTACAGGAGAGAGGTCTAGAGGGAGTGCTGGGAGAAATGCAGAGAAATTGGAGCCCAGAGGGGACTATCTTCCAACCAGGAGACTGCTTTTACTCAGGAACAGTTTTGTCATGAGAAAGAAGGCAAGCACCAACATTTGGGCTCAGAAAACCCAAATGTGGAATATTTGAAAGGTATGTTTAGGAGCAAAATCTTTCCTGACTACTTAAACATTGGAGATTTAAGGGTACAGTTGCGACGTGACACAAGCCTCTCTCTTGCAGGCCAGCCAAACCAGATGTTTTGGTCAGCTAGTACGCGGGAGCTAGGACTACCACAGCATTATGCCAGATGGTTCTGTTATACTCATCCTCTTTCTTAGAAGGACGGAAAGAGTTAGGTGGGAAGGAGCTTCGGGAGGTCTCTAGCCTAATGCCCTACTTGAAGCACGGCCAGTTTCAGAATTTCAGGGTTGTTTGGGCTTTCTGTAAGGTCTCAGGCTTTTCTGCCCTGACTTTCTATACATCTGCATACATCCCCCAAATCTTCCACTGTTTACCCAGCAGCCTTTTAAGTGTTCCTGGATTGCACATGCCCATCTTGAATGGCCTCTTTGGAACTGTGGAACAATTCTCTACCTTCATACCGCACAAAAAGAACTTAATTACATTCAGCAGAAGGGGAAAAAATGAGATGGGATCACAAATGTGTATACAGGCAGCTGGATCTGCACCTGAGCTCTCTAACGTGCTTGGACACACTTTGTGTCCTAATGGAAAAAATGACTTTTCACAGTCCTGGCATCTCCAGGATTAACTGCATGGTGCAAACTCTCACACCTTTTTAGTGTTAATTGCAGTATACTAGAATAATTCATAAGAAGTTATTCTTGCACATGCAGTTTGTGGAGATTGTGATCTCTTTTTCAGTCTCATTTTTTGCTAAAGATCATTCACAGCATGTTTGCACAAATAATCAGTAAAGACGGATTCTGGTAGAGACATGTTGTCAGGATAAATTGCTGCCCTTCCTTTTGCTGTCATTAGTTCCCGAGTCCCAGAAGTTTGTACTGCTTTGTTCCCAAATGTATAACTTTTCACAGTACTCTCTTAAATGGTTGGGGATGTTTAGGGTGGGCTGTTAGAGTCTGACACTCTCCGGCCAGGTTTTTTTAGATATTCCACACATGGAAGGTTTAATCTTTAATGGCAGATTTACTTATCCAAATTAATTGGTGTTACGTAGTATTTTGATTTGGCGGAGTGATACAGCAATGTATTTAAATGAAACCACAAGTTAGCAGAGGGTAGCAATTGCACTGCACAGTTGAATCACGGTACAAATGTGATTCTCATTACCAGTCTCTGCAATATGCTCAACATCAAGACACTGGGTGTCCCCAGTGACCAAGAAGGAACATGTGGTTAAAGCCAGCTCAGGCCCATTGCTTTCTTCAGAGACCTTTTTGTTAGTCATTCCATTTTTTTCACTGTCTTCAGCTAAGCCATGTATAAACTCGCCCCATGCTGGTCTGGCTAACTTTGGAAGACATTGCCCTCTTTTTGATCTTTAGAGTGATTGAACAGTTACACAGCTGGTCAATTCACTCAGCTGATACAACTGGTTGATTCACTCAACTGAATGAGAACAAAAGCCATTGTCTTGTCCCCTTTGTGTTGAGATAAGGTCATCTTTCTTCGCAACACGTGTGGTCAGTCACGCATCACCCTTGCCCATCTCCTCTGAGCCTTCTTCCATTGTCGGAGTTCACTAATCAGGCACAGAGGCCACTATGATTACTCTGCCCTCCTCACCAGTAACGATAATTCTAAATGAAACAATTGATAAATATAGACATCTCTATTACTTGTCACACCCTGATCAGCTTCCAGTCAACATCCCATAGTGTTTGAGTTAGTGATAAGTTCTTCGGGTTGTGGATGTGGCCTGCTGACACCCGTCACCAACACTATATTATTCCCCATAAACTGGCTAGTTAAGACCTAGGAGTTTATCTTCCACCTGGCTGGTTTCAGCGACTCCAGCTGTATGTGATTACCTTCGCCTGGACTGTCTTTGTTGCTGATGAAACAGGCCCATTTGATGCGTTATTCATCCAAACCACTGTTGATGTCTAGCTTAGAAAGAGATAAACTGTGCCACTGAAGTGCTGCTTTTTGTTCACTGATTGTAAAGAGATTTAGACAGACAGCTTGGCTGTAGGTATCTACATGGTAAATGCCTGTGGTTGGGTGGAATCAATCCCACCCTGTCTGGCATGTCCTCAGTGTGATGTCCTTCCAGTGGTCCTTCCACTCTCTGATATGGAAGATTGTCTCTTTCTGGCCGGGAAGGCAGCCATACCACTTGTTCAGGCCAGTTTCTCAGAGCCATGGACCACGGATCCACTAACCCCACACCTTCAGCTCCACAGCATCCGAAGGGGCCTGATGTCAGCTGCTTGGTGCTGGGACAGACTCTGTGGACAAACCACAGGCTGGCTATGGCCACCAGGCACTGCTCGGGTAGGTCACAGGCTTCTCTAGCTCAGCTGGCCAGGTCATCCTGGCTAGATCTTATCAGTCAGTGGGCAGAGGAGTCCTTGCAGGCAGCTATGGGATACTGGGAACAGCGATGCCTGTTACCTTCGCTTGAGAGGATGGCAATTACCACTTGTGAAATGGGAAGAGACAACCCGAGGAGAGGCAATGCTGGGACAGTGCTTGGTGGGGAAATGGGGAAGTAACAGTGAAGCCAAGAGATGGTGTGCGAAGAGCTGGGAGGAAAGGGTAATCCTGCTGCCTTTCCTCTCCCTTTCCAGTCGCTCCCTTCTCCCGTCGTGGTGACGAGCCCACAGCCCTGCAGCAGAAATTCATGAAGTGGCAGTGTGTCTCGGCAGTGCCACAAGGCAAAGGTCAGTAGTGCTGGCAGGGGTGCAGGAGGTCTTTGGGACGGGGAAAATGAATGCTGGGGTCTGCTCTGACAGCAAGGGGCAGTGGGAGCAGACTCCAGAGGAGAGTGGTGGGGAGAAAAAGGATTTATTGCTAAGAGCTTCGGTGGAGGAGAGGGCTATGTTAATGATGTCCTGAAGAGTGGCTGTGAACACTAACAAAACAAAAAGGGCAGCACACAGGACAAGAGAAAACAGCCTCAAGTTGCACCAGGGGAGGTCCAGGTTGGATATTAGGAAGAACTTCTTCACTGTAAGAGTTGTTAGGCATTGGAACGGGCTCCCCAGGGAGGTGGTGGAGTCACCATCCCTGGAGGTGTTCAAAAAACATTTAGACGTGGCCCTTTGAGACATGCAGGTTTAGTGGGCATGGTGGCATTGGGCAGATGGTTGGACGTGATGATCTTTGAGATCTCTTCCAACCATAATGATTCTATGATTCTGCAGCGGCACGGGGAAGGTTAACAATGGAGCAATAATAAAGGTGCAGCTCTAGTCCGGGAAAGAAGCAATATCCCCTGTTCCCTGGGGCTAAAGGCCTAAAGGAGACTGCACAAGGAGAAGTCAAACCAGGTCACCAAAATAACCTTGTCTTTGTCAAGACCTGAGGTGATCTTACAAGGATTACCGTGGATTTGTGTATACAAAGCTCACTGGTCATACCCCAAAGCAACTGGAAGAAATATCTGTACTATTCTTGTTTTTACAAGCACTTTCTGTCAGGAAAAGTGATCCATGGAGAACATGAGCATCGTCCCCGGAGAACCGGGCAATCACCATCTCTGTTGT
>NW_009631682.1:12522-14327 GCF_000690535.1 Cariama cristata | reverse complement strand
AGGCTGGATGTGCTGCCCTGACGGCTCGAAACACTTTCAAAAAAGCTGCTATTATGTCTCGAGTGATAGGATGTCCTGGGTTGAGAGTCAGCAGAACTGCACCGGGATGGGCTCCCACCTGGTGGTGATCAACAGCAGAGAAGAGCAGGTACGTGCAGGGCTGAGAGAGGGACACAGCGGCCAGGGACACAGTGCCAGGCCCTGGAGGGGACCCAGAGCCCCCCCTTTGTCCTGCTGAGGAGGAGGGATGTCCTTTCTGCATCCCCTCAGCCACCAACCCCACCCCACGGGAACTCCTGCCGTCTCCCTCTCCTTAGTCCTGCACCTCACGGACATTGCACTCTCCCTGATTCCCAGGATTTCCTCTCTAAGGACCTACAACAATTAAGAGGAGAGAATTACTACATTGGTCTGAGAGCACAGAACGTGGGCGAGTGGCAGTGGGTGGACCGAACTCCATTTAATATGACGGCAGCGTGAGTATCCCTGGATGGAGAGCGTTTGGTGTGGCTCCCAGTAGTGCAAGAAAGTAGGGAAGATGTCTGTTGGTGCATGAGAGGGAGGTGAGACAACTCCTTGTGAGAGGTCAATTGTGGAGCAGGAGGGCGTTGTGTAGGACACCAGGTTCACACGGCCCTATCCGTGCTGGTTATTGGTTATTAATTAACTACCGATGATGTGGCCATCAATGCTATAGGCACAGAAGAAGCTGCATCTCGCCAGCAGGAAGACCCCTTCAGAGATGACCAGCCTTGCCTGACCTCCATAGTGCTCGCACCATGACTATGTGCACGTATGTGCACGGGCATGGCCAGTGCTGTGATGCTGTGGAAGAGCTAGGGTGCAGGGAGAGAGCACCAGGGCTGTCCTTGCTGTGTCTTCTTCTGGAGGACAAACTTGCCCTGGAGAAAGACACATGTCTGTGCTGGGCATGAAGTGCATTGGGGGGGAGCGGTGGTGAGCAGGGCCCTGTTGTGTTGGCTGTAGGAAGAAGGCAGGTTTCCACTTAAGACTGGTGCCACTGGGATATCAGAGTGGGAAGAAGGGAACTGCTTCTGTCCATGAAGCAGCATCTGGAATTTTTCTCTCTCCCTTCCTGGCCTTCTCGAGCAGTGCTCTACAGGGTACGCTGGGGAGTAACATGTCTGTCTCAACAGGTTCTGGCGGGAATACGAACCAAGTAATATGGTTGATCAGAAGTGCGTTGTAATCCATAGGCCTTCAGGACTACACGACAACTGGAATGATGTCAAATGTGAGCGTCATTTTCGAATTTGTGAAGCTACAATAGTAACTGTGTGATGGAGATACCCTCACCCTGAGTAAAACTGAGAAATGAGCAGTGAGCTGGGAACAGCGCAGGGCTGTGTTGGGAGGGGTGGGGGGCCCTGGAGCCTGCATCTTCACTGTACTGGGTGGGACGATGTGCGGGGAAGTGATATTGCCCTGTGTCCAGCATGCCCAGTGCACATAATGGCTCAGGGAACACGTGAAGGCTCAGGGTCACCAAAGCAGGTCCTGGGCTCTTGTGTCCTCTTCTCTCTGAGTGGGTCCAGCAGCCACTGGCTGAAAAGAGGTTGAGTTCTCCAGGAAGAAGACACAAGAATGGAAGACAGATGTTCAGAGCTGCGATTTCCTTTGTCTCCTTGGGCAGAGGTGCCTGCTTTTTGTTGAGTCACAGAGAGAACGTCCTCCAATTGCACTGGTCTTGCTGAACAAATACTGAATTATTATACAAAAGAAATTACAATATTAGACCAATGAAAAAGGCTCTATGCTGTGTGTGTATCTGTCTTTCTCTTTCC
>NW_009631682.1:0-12491 GCF_000690535.1 Cariama cristata | reverse complement strand
TAAGCTGCAAGTGTTTTGTATAATCGTGATCATAGAATTGTTTGATTGGAAGGGACCTTAAAGATCATCTAGTTCCCTAAAGATCATCCCTGCTCTGGGCAGGGACACCTTCCACCAGACCAGGTTGCTCAAAGCCCCATCCACCCTGGCCTTGAACATTTCCAGGGATGGGGCAGCCACAGCTTCTCTGGGCAACCTCTGCCAGGGTCTCACCACCCTTATCTTAAAGAATTTCTTCCTAATATCTCATCTAAATCTTTCCTCTTCCAGTTTAAAGCCCTTGCCCCTTGTCCTGTCACTCCATGCCCTTGTACAAAGTCCCTCCCCAGCTTTCTTGTAGGCCCCTTTTAAGTACTGGAAGGCTGCTCTAAGGTCTGCCTGGAGTCTTCTCTTCTCCAGGCTGAACAACTCCAACTCTCTCAGCCTGTCCTCACAGGAGAGGGGCTCCAGACCCTTCTATGGACTTGCTCCCATGGGAGGAGCAATCCACACCCCCTTCCCCAGCCACTGCCCTTTATGCGCGATGGGGACCTTATCTCCTCCCACAGTGTGTAGGGGTTTTGTTTGGGCAGGATCGGGATCAAAAGATGTTGCTGTGCCAGGATAGAGCCTTATGCAACTGCTGCAGTAGAAGTTGCATCCACCCAGCGAGCGTAAATCCCTCAGAGACAACCTGGCTACACAGTTCCATTGCGCACAGCCAGAGCTCTGGAGAGGTCTGGGCACAAGGAAACAGTTCTAGGGATCTGATGAATATTTGTTTCCATGGCTGAAAATCTTGCCCCAGGGAGTAAGAAGAGCTTGTGCTAGGAGTCTGACCAAGGTTAGGCCATGCTTGACCAAGATTGAGGAGCTGTCCCCAGCAGCAAAATGACTGGGGCCTTCAGTGCCACCTCAAGGAAGAAGTCCTCTTCCCAGCTCAGAGCTGATCCCAGACTCACCTGATGCAGTAGCCTTCCAGGGAGGCCAAAACCTCAGTGGTCCCTGTAAGGACACACCTGTCCAGGCCAGACCTTGCTGCGGAAGAGGCAGGAAGGCGCAGGGCTGCTGCTGCACATGAGGTCCCTTCCAGAAGTGCATTGCCTATTGAATTGCCTTCATGTCCTGCTGCAGACCATATGCCAACATGGATCCCACCTTTTCTCCACCTGTTCCCACTTCCTGGCCCCTGTGCCTCCGCTTCTGTTTCCCTTAGGAAACATCATCTACCTAAGCTTTCCCAGCCAAACAGTGGCAGCTCCCACCGGGCACTGGTGTGCATCTCCTGGCAGTGCGACCCTGTCCTACGTATGAAAGTGAATCCTCTCTCTGTGTCCCAAAGAGAGGGGAGAATTTGTACCAGAGACAAGGTGACCAGGAAATTTGGCTTCCTAAGCTAATCAATGGGAGTAGTTCTGTGAATGGCAGTGGGTGGTGGCAGAAGAGGCTGAATCTTGTAGACCAGTAGAGGCGAGGCTGCTGCAGCTCCATGTCCCCAGCCCCATACAGTAGTGAGACTGAGTGTGTATGTACAATATGTACTTATATAGAATCATAGAATTGTTTAAGTTGAAAAGGACCTTTAAGATCATCGAGTCCAACTGTAAACCTAACACGGCCAAGACCACCACTAAACCATATCCCTAAGCACCACATCTACATGCCTTTCAAATACTTCCAGAGATGGTGACTCCACCACTTCCCTTGACTGCCTGTTCCAATGTTTGACAACCTTTTTGGTGAAGAAATTCTCCCTAATATCCAATCTAAACCTCCCCTAGTGCAACTTGAGACCGTTTCCTCTCGTCCTATCGCTTCTTACTTGGGAGAAGAAACTGACCCCCACCTCGCTATGACCTCCTTTCAGGTCATTGCAGAGAGCCATCAGGTCTCCCCTCAGCCTCCTCTTCTCCAGACTAAACACCCCCAGCTCCCTCAGCCGCTCCCCACCAGACTTGTGCTCCAGACCCTTCCCCACCTTCGTTGCCCTTCTCTGGACTCACTCCAGCACCTCAATATATTTATATAGATACATAGCAGAAAAAAGGACATATACATATAAGCAACCACACAGGTCAACACAGACACAAAGTACTGACACAAACACAAACTACATGAGCAGCCTGAGCCTGTTCTCCTCCCTGGCTGCTAGCAGAAAAAAATATCTGTTTACACATAGACAATATGGACCTCTCCAGCAGTAAGGTTTAGTCATTCAGTCTATCCATAGCTGGCCCCTGCATGCCCTCGTCTTCCCTATACTCAGTCTCCTGACAGACACAAAGAGAAAAAGGTCTCTCCTTTAGCTGGTGAAGACTTCTGGTATTCCTAGTGTGTGTCTCTCAGGATCCCTGGTCTGCCTGGGAGCTGGCTTGGACACCTGGGCCCCTGCTCCATTTTCAGTGATGAGGTTCCTGGGGTTCATAACTGCGCAAAGTTGTTCAATCACGTAATTTGACAGGTGGGAAGAGTCTGGAGTCCTTTTGGCTAGTCCAACTAGCCACCCCCACAAGTTGATGAGACTATTTCCACTGGTGTAGTATTGACACTTGTAGGGATTTGACTTAATTCCACAAGATCCCATCAATAACACAAGCGGACAAGAAGCAGTGCCACAGGTAGCTGTCAGAAAGCAGCGGTCAGCAGAGTCTTGTGGTGGTATCGGGGAACTGGAGAAGTGCACCGCTGCAAATAGCCTCCCTTCCCCTTCCTGCTGTTCCAAACCTCTCCAGTTTCACAGTCCAGAGGTCTACCTCATGTAGAAGAAAATCCTTCTCTGCTGAGTTAATGTCCTCCGGTGAGAACATGACCACTGTGCTCTTCACAGCCTCTTTGTGGTTAAGATGCTTCTCCCCTCTTCCAACTGCTTTTTCCCAGTGCCAAGCCTCGTATTTCCTCACAGATCCTACTTAAGAGACTTCTTTTCCCTGTTTCTCTTACTTTGCCTCAGATTCCTCCCATTCCCCTCTGGCTCTGGCTAAGCCCGATGCTCTAGCTGTGAGCAGAACAGCACGATTTACCTCTTTCCTCCCTAGGTCATACATCTACCCTCAGAGTTAATAAGCCTCCCCTGGAGACCCACTACTGGACAAGGAGTTCACTCCTCTATTTAGCAACTTTTATGAGGGCCAAGCTCACCCCTGCAAAGCAGCATTTTAGTCACTTCTCCCAGGGTTTATTTCCACGCTGGATTTCTCCCCCATGGTGTAATCGCCTGTGCCTGCCTTCCAAGCATTTTATCTTCTCTGGTTTTTTTTTCTCATTTCTCTGATTTCCAGATCACTTGTCCTCCCAGGTTGTTTCTTGGTCTCTTGGCTTGTCCCTTCTCAAGTTTTCATGGCTATTCCTGCTCTTTGACTGGTTATTGATTCTTCTTTCTCCCTGGGCTTTTGTTTTTGTGTTAGCAGAATGAAATAGCCCATGCTTTTCCTCTTTTTGAACAGACCCTGAAAAACTAGATAGGGAGCAAAAGAAACCCAGTGGTGGTTCACCTTGGTGATCTGACTCAGCCTGTCACTTCACAGAACAGCTCTCCACCTTCCCTGAGAGTTCTTCCCGCACCGGAGTCCTGGCATGAGGCTTTCTTCCTGAAATATCCAGAAGATGAGCTCTCATAGACCTGGTCCTGCCTGGCCTTACGTGCTGTCATTTCAAGAAGGGTGACGTGTGACAGTACCTGCTCCTGGCCCTGCAAGCATTGTCCTCTTCATCTGCAAGCCAGAAAGTATGCTCTGTAGTGGCACATCCTGGGGTCCTGTGCTCGGGACTGCCTGGAGGGGACCTCCTTGTCTGGGGTCTTTAGTGATGTTCCCACCAGTTTCTGCCTTTTGCTGTGTAGGACTCCCCTTTAGCCCTCACTCTGCAATAATTCTTAGCACGCAAGAAAAACAGGGAGCAGATTTCCTTTCTTCCCTCCTTCAGAAAAGAGCCAAACCGGCAGAGGGAAGGTTAAGCCTGCAGTGGAAAATCTAGCTGAAGGTGCAGAGCTCTTGAATGATGGAGCTGGGTGGCAGTTCCTTCTGCCAGGTTTGGAGAACCTGGGGTGAGCTGCGGTGAGCAGCACCGCCTGCCATGTCTGAACATGGCCGTCTTGTCTTGGCTGTAGGAAGAAGGCAGGTTTCCACGTAGGACTGATGCCAGTGGGATTAGCGGAATAGGAGGACAGGGGTGATTCATCCAGGGGGTTCTGGATGAATCAGCAGCTGAAAGAGTTCAATGTCCCTGTCTCTGAGCCCTGGACCCCCAGGTGCTGGACCTGACCTTTCCCTGCAGTGCTCGACAAGGATGTCCTGGAGGTCTGGGGAATCGACTAATGTGAATGGTGAAGCATGTATTGTAATCCACTGGAAGGCAGAAGGACACAAGAGCTGGAACAATCTTCCACATGAATGAGAGGCATTATCTTCAAATTTCTGAAACTGCAACATCAACTGTCTGATGGAGGAAACCTCATCCTGAGCAAAACTGAGAGACCAGCAGTGACCCTACAAGAACACAGAGGATTTTTGGAATGGGTATGAACGCTGGAGCTTGCATCTTTGTTCTGCTGAGTGGGAATATTGAGTGGAAACGATACAGTCGGGCAGTGGTGAGTTTCTCTTCTCCAGGCTGAACAGTTCTAACTCTCTCAGCAGCTGCTTATATGAAAGATGCTCCAAAAGATGCTCCATTTGCCTTTTCAAGGCATAGGAAACTTCTCTCAATTGCTGCAACCTTCAAAGACACTGGGTTTGCAATGAGATTGGCTTTTTTCTTGTAGCTTATTTGGACACATGGGGAGTGGTATGGTCAGCTGCCTGGGTAACAACCTGCAGAGAACAACCCAGGATTGTCCTCGTGCCTTTGGTGACTCTCCAGAAAACAGGCCGTATTCCCTCTCTGTCTTGGTGGTGTTCACCCTGTGGCCTGCTATCGCTACCCAGTGCAAGGCTGGATGTGCTGCACAATGGGCTGGAGATGGTTTCAAAAATGCTGCTACTACATGCAGGTTGAACAGATGTCCTGGAATGAAAGCAAGGGCACCAGCACAGGGTCAGGATCCCACATGATGATCGATACCGATGAATATCAGGTAAGCACGAGTCTTCCCATGAGGGTCTTCCAAGCAGATCCTCAAATCGGCCAGTGTCAGCTCTCCTGAAGTCTCTGGTTGTGACCCTGGGTTTTGCCCTGCTCTCTCCTCACAAGATTCTGAACTCCAACACCTCATAGTCACCGCAGCCAAGCCTGCTGCCAGGCTTTACATCCCAAACCAGTTCTTCTTCATTTGTAAGGGTGAAATCCAGCAGAGCATGTCTCTTTATCAGGTCCTCCATAACATGTGTTGGGAAGTTACCATCAAGACACTCCAGAAACCTCCTGGATTACTTCTACTTTGCTGCTGAAAACAAAGCTTGGAAGCTGCTCAGTCTGCCAACTGCCCATTAGCTGCACCCTCACACGTACTGCTGGGGATCAGGGCTGTGGAGATGGTCTTCGGCCTGTCAGAGGGCGAAGCAATCAGGCACGTTGGGAACAACTTCCTGCGGGATTCATTCTCTCTTCCTGAGTTGTCACAGCTGGTAGCACTTCCTAGGTGTTTTCTGCTTTTGGCTTTGCTAGTAGATCCTTCTAGACTGCTTGCCTTTATTTGACTGTTGCAGAGAAGTCTTTCCCTTCAAATCATTCTGAATTCAAGGAACTGGAAAGCAGGACTCCCCAGGGGATTCGAGCTGATGGAGAAACGGCCATCAATCCCTGAGAAAGAGATAACTAGAGCCAACAAGTTAATTTCTGAACATGGGCACACTTGCTGGTTTTTGTTGGTGCGTGGAACCTTCTCATGCATTCTCCATCCTGCTTCAGGTGGCTGGTTGCTTCTAAAACTAGGCACCTTCAGTGCTCCCAACATGTGGTTTGCTGTGTTTCCGCCTCTTAAATAGGAGCTGCAACTTATTTCTTGAGCTGTATAATTTTGCAGAAAAGCTGATGACGTTTTATCTTCTAGCTTCTCAGATCCCGAGAACCTCTGAGGGAAGTTGCATTCTGTGTCTTCTCCTGCAACCTGGAGTCCTGCAAGACACTCTGTAACTGCAATATTTTCCTTAGTTCACATCCCGTTGATCTTGTCTGTAACCATACCGTGCTTACTGACTCTTGTCCATGCTTCTAAGGGTCTGTGAAAGTAGATCCAAGGTTCTCCAGTGCCTCTTCTAGGAGTGCACTTGTTATATCCAAGTACCACCATCTTCAGCGGCTCAGGGGCAAGAGCACCTAGCAATTCTGCACCGCCAGGTGCCACCCTGTTGTCCCAGCGCACTGATCTGACGCATACATTTGCGAACTGAAACAACCAAGGGTCACTCGTGAAGTTCTCCCATGACTGGAGCAGGTAGAAAACAGCCAAAAATCTTTACCTTACAGAACTGTGGAAGGACTTACATGAAGACTGAGGTCATTGATACATGCTCTCCCCAAGCATGCTGCTGGTGTTTATGGAGCAGGAAGGAGAAATAAGTTCCTGCCATTTTGGAAATACAAGATATTTGCAATGGGGCCAGAGCCTTCCACTGAGGAGATAACCTCTCCCATCACTGGTCCCAGCTGCCTGGCACCAGGACTACTAAGAAGTTTCTGGGCAGGCCAGTGCAGAGTTTGGCTACTGTCACTGCTTTGAGACTCCTTATCCTGGAGTGGGACAGAGCTGTTTGTCGGTCACCTGCATGTTGCAAAGTCAGCTGTTGATTTGCTGGGAACAGTAGCTTGGTTTCTGATGCTGAAAAGAAAGTCGTTTGCCATCTCCCTGCTTTAGACCTTGTGCACACACCAAAGTGAATTCATGTGAGGGTGCTCGTACAGCCCTTCATCTTGGTCAAATGGCCTGCAGAGCAACAACTGGTAAAGTAGGAACGTGAATGTAAACAGCTGTGTGAGCTGAATACCTGAAACTATCTGAGAGGGCATTTGCCCCAAACCCGCTTTTGTTAGAGAAGAACATGACCACTGGCTTAACAGTAACCAGGGAATTCGCAAAAGGCTTTAGAGACAGAGAAGAGTCGGTCTGAAAATAAAGTTTAGAAGAAGCAAGAACATTTTTCACAGAGAAGAGAGAGCAGTGGGAAGGAAGGGGCGGTCAACACCTGGTTTGACAGTTGCCCTGCAACTTTGCAACCCCTGTCTGTATCAGAGCATCCTCTCTGTTGGATGCTGTGGGTAGCCGGTGTTAGTGGCAGTAAGGCGTGCAACAGGCACAGACCCACAACTTCGGTGTGCGTATGTGACCTTGTGCTTTCTCGCTTCCCTGGGGGTTGGCAGGCTGTAGGAAGTGCGTGAGAATAGGGGAACCCCTGTTTCCAGAAAAGGGGATGTGTTCTGGCAGCCTGCCCTTCCTGTAGCAGGGGTAGAGAATGGGAGGTTGCACAAGCCACCATGTGAATGGGTGTGTATATGGCGGGTCAGAGCTTTAGGGGATTAGTTACACAGAGACATTTAGAAATTTGTAGGTGCTTTTTAACATTTTGTGTCTGGTACTGTGCTTTATCTGTCGGATTGTTGATACTGATCCTGAATAAACAGGTCATGGTTTGTCAGTTAATTACATGTCATGAATAAATCGGTAAACTGCTTAGAACCATCCTGATTAGATTTAAACCGCATGAACTGAGCACATTTTCTTTCTGACAGTTTTGCACCCTCCGCATTCTCTATACTGATCAGCTGAAGTCAACTCCCCGCCCATATGCACAAAAGTGAATGTATTTTAGAGCGATAATAAGTACAATGCATTCTCATTTTTGGGCATCTGTGGTGCAATTCAGTTGTGTTCTCCAGCATGACGGCTGGGAATTTTTTAAAATACCATCTGAGAATCCCTCACTGCGCTGTGAATCCAATAGTCGGTGCTTTCTAGTAGCTCATACCTTCTACAACAATACCAGTAAGCACAGGTACGGACCATTTTTCCAATGCAACAGAGTTGTTGGGTGGCTCGACCCTGCCTGCAGCCTGTTGTGCATGAAGAGAATATTTTCTACATTCAATTTAGGCTTGTTCTCATTGTAACCAGTTTTGTGCCCTGCTCTTTTGACACTTCAACTGATACGCTTGTGCTATTGCGTTAGCTATCCCATTCCTTCCTCGGTGCATTCATGCCTCTTCATAGGGAGAAAGTAGCTGATGGAACATGGAAGAGTAAAGGCTGCGTACCCACCCCAGTGCATTCATAGTACAATGAGATCCAGTAGGGATTCTGTATCCTTAGGGACAATTTATCCTGCAGGGTTTTGAATCAAGTCGCCTTGAGCAGTGTAGAACCACAACGTATGGCTGTGCCTTTTGTAGTCGTGACTGAGTAAAACTTCGTGATCTGTAACGCACCGGGATTCTGGCACTGTCTAGCGAGCTTTTCTGACCTCCAGCTCCGTAATGTCCAGTCATATACAATCCCTCCACTCAAATCTCCATCCTCTTTTCCTGAGCAATTGGTTAAAAACAGTGTTGGCAAGTCCTTTGTTGTGCCCTGGGTTACTGGGCTCAGGCTTCACCGGGGGACTCGCCCAGACTGAGTCACAGATACGCTTTCCAGCTGTTTTTTGGTTTCCTTTTTGCAGGACATCGTGAGTGGGTTTAGGCCTTTGCTAGCAAATACCAACAGCATAGGCATTTTCACACACATACTCCCTCACCAGGAAAGAACAAACACCAAAGAGGTAAGGCCAGTAGTATGTCCTGTGATACTGCTTGAATATGCGCAAAAGGAGGTTGGTTGTGCTGGAATGATACTACTCTTTATTGGTTTTCATTTGCCTCTGTGAGCTTCTGTGTTGCAATGAGCATATTATGAAATGTCCTGACAGAGAAACGATGAAAATTTCCCCATCTCCGTGTGCTGTTGGGAACACCCAGAACACAGCTTTTTCTGCACACCGGATTTAGAGACTGTGCAGGCTCCTCACCAGTGTGGGAGCTGCCCTAGTGCAGCCTTCCGTGCGGCGGGCAAGGCTGTATTCGTAGCTACATTGGTAATGTGGATTCTTGGAGAAGAGTGACGCTGTGGTAGAGAAAATGAATTGCCAAGGGAGAGCCAGTCCTGGAACTGCAGGTAACCACAAAGCCTTCCTTTCTGTCCTCCTGTAGAAGAAGAAGGAGGTGGGGGAGAAGACAGGGCTGGGATGGATAATGGGCATGGTACACTGGCTAGCCTCATACCAGGAGAAGGGGCTTAGGACAAGAGGAAAGTAACAGATGAGGGAACTGGGATGGACTATAACCTTTTTCCCAGAGCCAGGGGGAACAAAAGTCCAGGCAGACTATGGTCTGCCATCCCCTTCAGTGGTTTTTCTGTAAATGATGGGACTGAAGCATGCTATCCCACTGCAATTATCCAGGTAAAACTATCTGCATCAAATAAAGCACAAGTCACTGCTCCCATCTCTGGTGTCTCTACGGACAACCAAGTGAGGGCTCGCCCAAGAGCGTCAAAGTGCCCGTTCTCCCTGTGTGTCTGCCTCTGCAAACACGGAGCTGGACAGTCACTCCTTGGAGTGACTATACGCTATCGCATAAAAGGGCTTGGGGGATACAGCCAAAACAGTCAGCTGAGAGAAAGCAGCTCTAAAGAGAGATGAACAAGAGGGAGGTACAGAAAGAGCGTTTGGTGAAAGACAGGGGTAATGGAGGGCAACAAGGTGGATGTGTTGAGGAGAAAGGAGATGTGACAGGACAAAGAAAGGAGGAATGCAGTTTGGGAAAAGTACAGGCAGGGCTTGTGATAAAAAAGTGAAACAAAAGAGCACCTTCGAGGCAGCCCCTGTGTTGCCCTGCTCTGTGGGTCTGACCCACTGCTTATGATGGGTGGCAGGACCTGGTTACAGCAGGACCTGGCTACAGCAGGACCTGACTACAGCACTTGTGGAGCTCCCCGGGCCTTGGAACTGGGGTACCAGCAGGTTGTTGGGGTACAGAGCCATCTGGGTTATCCTGTCTCTGATGCTGGGTTGGGGGGATTCCCACTCTTGCCTTGTGTTTTTCAGGCCCAGCAGAAGAGAGAAGCTGTCCCTGGCTGAACCCCTGGGTCTTCCTTGTTTCTGTCCTTGCCATCAAAACTGCCTTTGTAATCATCTGCCTTGGTGGGTTCTAGGGTCTCTTAATTCCCCTGTAGATGAAGGGAGCAGTTGACTGCCTTTCATCAGATGGAAAACCAATATCCTAGTCTCTCTACCAGCAGGCAAATTCCTTTCACCAAAACAGCCTCTTCTGCTGCTCCTATCCCGCCTCTGCCCTCTTAGTCAGGGAGCGAGGTTCCTTCCACACTTAAGGGTCATTCCCACTGCCCCTCTAGCTTTCCCACCTGCCTGAATAAAGCCAGTCCTGGGTGAAACCAGACAGTTTCCCCTCCCACCAAGAGCTGAGAAATCTCTTTAATGTCAGAGAGTATCTGAGTAGGTTCCCCAAAGGCTGACTGTTGGATGTTGGTTCTCCTAACCCGGTCGCTCTCTAGGAGCTCCCTGTACCAATGTTGCAGCCAAGGAGCCAGTGTGATGTCCTTGGAAATACTGGTAACAGGCTGCCCATATTTCAGAAGGATGGGGGTGAATCCAACAAAATACTCCAGCCATCATATTGCTCAGTGATGGCTCTTCTGTGCTGCTTCTTAACTCCCTTGGGTGAGGCCTCAACACTCAACAGTTCTACCCCTTCTTGATAAGGGTAAAAGCGGTGCTTTGAAGCTGCAGTGCCCAGGAAGATTAAGAGGGAACGTGTATTAATATTCTACCTTTATTAAGCTTATCCCATGACTTCTTTCACCCTTTCCTGATCTCATCCTCAAAAGATGTCTAAGCTGGTTTTGTCAGGTGGGAAAACGGGTCTCTCAGCCAGCAGAGGTGAGAGGAGCACATCTGATTAATGCCTGTTCAAAGGAGGGAGTGAGCAGTAGTGGGGGAAACGGCCTGCTGTTTCTCATCTCCTTGTTCAATACAGATTTCAGAGCTTGTTAGAGTAACAGTGTCTTTGTGGGGGCTCTAAGCAAGAAGGTGGAGGGTAGTACAGGTTACTCATGAATGTGGAGGGAGGGATGACAGTAGCACTTTCCTTCTCTTTCCTCTCTTCCCAGTTGTTTTCCTTCACGGAAGCTATGGCCAGTACAAGACTCTGCTCCAGAGTGGTACAGAGTGGCACTGCGTCCCCAACGTACCTGCAGGCAAAAGTGAGTGATGTCAAGAGCCTCATAAGCAATACTAAGAACATCACCAAAATTTGCTATGGTGTCAGTCAGCCTTTGAGATTGGGTATGTGATTGTCAGTTGGAGTTGGATTGTTTTAAGGAAGGAGGCTGGAGAATTGAGGAAAGAAAATGCCATACTGCACAATTTTACTTAGGTTGCTATGAAAACATGTTCTGGGCCAGCGGGAGAGGGTGGGTTGTTCCAGACCTACCTTTGACCACCCTTCCTACGCTTCCCCTCTCACTGGCCCTCACACAACCCCCCAACTGCTAGTCCAGTTCACTAATCTAGCTGAACGTGCTTCATCCTTTTGTAAGGGCTGGTCCAAGCCAGCTCCACTCCCTGTGCTGGCTGCCTGCCTGTTGACACAAGCAGCATGGTCAGGGAGAAGGACAGGGGCAGGAGTGGTAGGAGGGTGTCGTTACACAGTTTAGAGTGGCTGGAGAGCTGGGCTGCAATCGCACGTGAAGTGATGGCAATGGCAAGTGGTAGAATTCCTGCAGCGCAAATTCCCAAACTTGGTTCAGAGATCTGTTCTCATGTAGCCTCACGCTTTGAGAAAATCTATCTATCTATGGGATTTTTTTAATCCGTCATGTAACTTTCTGACTATAAGGCAGAGCTCTAGGAAAACCTGCCTAGTGTAAGGAACTGCCTGTGCTGGCAGCAAGGCGGTCAGAGGAGTTGACTGCACGTCTCTGTCAGTCTGCACGTGTCAAGAGCTAAACACTTGGACAGCGCTTCTCTGATGGAAGTGTTCCCAGAGGAATTGCGAGCCAACTGCTTCCCATCGTGCTGCCTCAGGAAAGGTAAGGCAGAAACTGCGTCTCTCAGAGAACAGAGGTTGCACGGACGTGGCAGAACAGGTAGAGAAAGGGAAAGGCACTTCAGGCAGGGGCCTCGTGACAGGAGCCTGTCAGGCTGTTGGCAGCTTTACTTGTGGAGCACGGAAGCAAGCGTTTACCTCTGTCCAGGTTAAAGGTGTGGTTCAAACCCCTTTCCTAACACCTCGGACCCTACACTGAGCTCACGGAGATTAAGGACGGCACATCTTGTTCAAAAGCAGGACTTTTTTTTCTCCCACAGAGGAGGGCTGGACATGCTGTCCCAACGGCTGGAGACGCTTTCAAGACAAGTGCTATTATCTGTGCACCGATACGATGTCCTGGGTTGAGAGTCAGCAGAACTGCACCGGGATGGGCTCCCACCTGGTGGTGATCAACAGCAGAGAAGAGCAGGTACGTGCAGGGCTGAGAGAGGGACACAGCGGCCAGGGACACAGTGCCAGGCCCTGGAGGGGACCCAGAG
>NW_009631681.1:13217-13451 GCF_000690535.1 Cariama cristata | reverse complement strand
GGTTGACAAGAAGCTCAGCATGACCCAGCCATATGCACTTGCAACCCAGAAAGCCAAGAGTATCCTGGACTGCATCACAAGCAGCGTGACCAGCAGCTCGAGGGAGGGGATTCTGCCCCTCTGCTCCGCTCTGGCGAGACCCCCCTGCAGTACTGCCTTCAGCTCTGGGGTCCTCAGCACAAGAAGGACATGGACCTGTTGGAGCGAGTCCAGAGGAGGCCACGAAGATGATCC
>NW_009631681.1:5043-12917 GCF_000690535.1 Cariama cristata | reverse complement strand
GGCTGGATGGGGCTTTGAGCAACCTGGTCTGGTGGAAGGTGTCCCTGCCCATGGCAGGGGGGTTGGAACTAGGTGGCCTTTAATGACCAAATTAACCAACCTATTCTATAACTCTATGACTGGGTTAGGTAGAGAGAACTTGAGATGCGAGGGAAGGCGAAAAGAATGAAAAGCAGAAGTTGGTACAGAACGGTGAGAAATAGCATCACGCTGATAGATAAGAGAATCTGAAGCCAAGAAGGAAGGGCCAAAGTGTAATCATTGCTTGCAAATCAGATCTCACAGGACAAAGGAGTGTCTCAGGAAAAGACTTAGGGAGCCGGTGACCAAAGAGCAGCTATACATTAGATGAGGAATTGGAGAGGACCTGTTCGCAAAGGACAAAATAATTCAATAATTTTGAATGGAAGAAAAAAGGGCTGTGAATTGAATGAAGTTGTGATGATGATAAAACATACAACAGAGGGACGAGGTCGTTCCTATAGCAGAAAATGGAATTGCTGTGGATGATTGTGACCAATGGAGAAGACAGAGGACGGAAAGTCTTGAATCAGAAGGATGGTGGGAAAGATAATAACACAGCAGAGAAGAGATTGTACAGGGCTACGTGAGGATGATGGAGACCATGGGGACTGTAAGCAGCAGCAATACAGCAGAGACTACCCACCTCCTTAATTCTGTTCTCTCCCTTTTCTTGGGTTTGATCCAAGATGAGAAGTGTGAGAAAAATTAGATATTGTACTGGATTTTCAGGTCAGGGTATATTTGTCTTTGTAAGTCTAGCTGCAGTGCTTGAAGGCAGAAGCCTTGAGTGTGATTAAGCCTCCCTTTCTTGACTCATTTTCAAATACAGTCATCCTCTTTCAGCTGAAGTGGGTTGGGTTTTGGCATAATTTGGGATCACTTTGGACTTTAACTGCAAACAAAACAATGTCTGGTTTCCCTTCTGACCTCATAGTCCATAATACGGTCTTACTCACTCTTGAGTTTTTCCTGGTCACTTGTGAATCCTAAAGAGAACAGGTATTTTCCTTTTATCACTCTGAAACCATTCTCTTATGACTGTTTGGGGAACAAAATTAACATGTAGATGCCAGCTGTGAGTTAAAATATACCTGTGGTGACATGTAGGAGAGCTCTAGTGTTGAGAACACATACACTGACAGATTACACTCAGCTTTCTTTGGAACCAAAGCGAACAAATAGGATTATGCATTGAATTAGAATTAGTTTTGCAAGAATACCCGTACAACCATTCCATAAACCAACTTAATGGAAAAAAGATGCAGAGAATGATAATAACGTAACACTCCCTTCCCCTTCGCTTTCCCAACCTCTCTTGAGATGAAATCTGATTTAATAAAATATTATCTGCCAATACTTAGCAGCTCAACAACTGAATTCCTTTGTGCAAATACTCTGCTGGTGGTGTATGATGTGATGCCAGCCTAAGTATTCTTAAGCACTTTTAGTAATATCCACACAGGAGAGTTGTACAGATTTATCAAATGAAACCAATTTGAAAGCTATCTTAATCTAATTAATTTGATTTCTTTGTGCAGACAAACTTTCAGTTTTCATGCAGTGACGTGTCTGTTTGCCCCACACTATGTCAAAATGCTTTGAGAGGGGCAAGTACAAACACGTGTGAGTGTAAAATTAATGTCACACCCAATCAACTACAAAGCCAATCGATAAATCGTGAAAGGTGATCCCTTTTGAAGACTGGACTAAATACACAGTATTTCTGTGGACTCTGATACCAGTTTATCAGAGTACTTCATCACTGTTAGATAGTACCAGCACAGTGGTCTGCAGAGGAGAACTTGGTTGTTACTCAATTTTAGAGATGGGGAAAACTGAGTGTTTTGGTCAGGAGTCCTGAGGTAACCCTAGGTCTCAAGCTCATACCCAAATTTCTGTCTCCTTATAGTATGTTAAACTATTCGGTAGTATCTAAATCTGGCATTAGATGCAAGCAAAGTGGACCGTTGCCCAAGGGTAGACAGACAGGAGTGGAAAAATGATGTCCTGAAGAAGGAGTTGGGGGGGGACAAAACACACCAAGTTGTTTTTCCCTTCTCTCTTCTCCCCAGGTCAGCAGCACCATACACATGTATTTTGCAGGGGAGGAGAGGGACAAGAATAGGCTGGATACTGTGGGCATTTATGCATCCAAAGAGCTGAACTAGGCTGTGGCCTCCAGTTCCCGGGATGAGGGATTTCACTTTGCTTTAGTACTGTGAGGCTCTCTGAGGCAGCAGAGCCCTTCTGCCACCACCGTTACGCTGATTTTTGACCCCTCCAAAGGGAGGATCAAAACGTGCCATTCTGCTTCATCCTCAGAGCAAGCACAGCTCAGCTTTGCCTAGGCTGCTGAGAAACGCTGAGCAGTCAAGACCAACCGTGTGTGATGGGTACAACGGGGCTGCCAGGGCAAAGTCAAATCTCTGGCTGTGTAGAAAAAGGAACCAGAAACTGTTGGACTTGCAGCACTGGCCTTCAGCACTGTACTTGGGGGTAACAGTGAGACTACAGACTTAAGCAGGCAGAAAATCCGTGACTCGGTCAACCTTAGCGGTGCTCAGAGGAAATAAACCACGCTTTGAGGCATTGACTTTGGGAACGTTTGTAATGGCTTATTCTGCATGTTTCAAAAGACAGGCAAGGCATTTAAATGGAATATTTGTTTTCTGAGGCTTTTCAGGATCAAAAAGAAGTCATGAAGCAGTAAAATAACTTCATAAACAAAATATTCCTAGCAGGTATGCAACAGAATGTAAAAGCGTATCACCCTGTGTAACACAAAAGTTGTCAATAACTGGTCATCTTCGGTTCTCAAAGCCATGAGGGGCTGCACGACCGCTTCAGTATTTCTGCAGTAGCTGCAAGTGATCCTGGAGACAGCTGGGTAAAACTATAATTACAAAATTGCCTAAAAGTTGCGAAGTATAGACATAGCACAGACAAAAGGCTTCAAAGCAATGCCTAAATGTCTCTCAGTCACGCTTAAGCTTCGGTGACTCAAACCCCTGACACGTTCCCTGCCATACATGTGTATGACAATTTTCATGCCCTCCCAAGCTTGGAACAAAAATAACTTGGAGGCAAACAGTCTCTATGTGCTAATTTGAAAACATTTTCTCTATACCTATTGGTCCAACAGCTGTATTATTTCAATCATGTAAATTACACCAATAAATCTTGTAATGAAGTTAATTTTCTAGGACAAGTGGCTATTACATCACTTGTGGGGAGGTGGGGTGGCTTACTTGAAATGCAGAGTTAAGATCCAGTTTAAACTGTTGGTGGTTGTGTGGGAGGGAGAAAAAGGGAGAGAGGGCAAGACTGGCTGTGAGCCAGGCTTGGTCAGATTTGGATTCCAAGCAGAGAGCAGCGTCAAAGCTGTGGTGGCAGTGTCCTGTGTCAGTGACCACGGCTTTCCACGGTGATACGGGGAAGGCAAATGCTCCGGTTCCGTGTGGCTCAAGCAGACCAAGGCTGCTGTGCCAGGACTAGCAGAGCACAGCTCAGCTGGGTTTCCATCCGATGCATTAGACCAGCTGACATGGACTTCGTGGCATCCATGTGCTCCGATGCCAGCGTGAAAGAGGAGGGGACAGGACCTGAGCTAGCCCAAAACCTACCGCTACGGTGTTAACTTGTCACAACTTCTTACAGCAATTTGACTTGGCAAACCTTAGGCTGCCACCATCTGATGCAGGGTAGTTTTTGGTTCAGTAGCAGGAGTTGTGAAACTAGACTTATTGTTGTGAAACCACAACAATATCTGTACAGTCTAATATCTAGGGTGGCGGCAAGGTGGTGTTATGAAAACCTTTTGAACACCTTGTATGGAGACAAAGATGGGATTGGTGCAGAGCAAGTGTTCTTGCAACTGCTGGGGTTGCTTCTCCACCGCATCCACTCCTTGCTGGGCGCAAAGGGAGATGCCCAGCTACATGCAAGGCTGGGTAGGGATGGAGGGCCCTCCCTGGGTGCCCCAGGTGAAGCAAAGCTGGCCAAATACCCTGCTTCAGGGAGTGTTTCTTCACAGCTGGTCAGGCTCTGCTTTTTAATCGCCTGTGATTTCCAGAGTTAGACTCTGGACTGTGTTCTTGCTGACTTCAGTGAGAGCATGACTGCAATAATTCACCAGCAGCAGCAGCCCTGGAGAGCTCCCCATATTACGGCCACAAGAGCAGTACGGTTCTATATGTCATCTGCATTTTACATACGTATCTGTGCTGCACTGACTGGACAGAAACCTAGGCGTCAGATAAGAGTATATGATGTCTGAAATGCAACTGCAGATCAAGGCTGCAGTGCAGGCAGGCAGATGAAAAAGCAGGTAGAGCATCTTTGTAACACGTGAACTGACTTTGTCTTTAGGAGCCAGGAGCTTTCAATTACATCTAATACTGCAAATCACTTATTTTCAAAGACAGTCATCTCCATGACCTGTGTTATGTGAATGCACCACAGCTCACTCAAATGGCAAATCAGCAGTATAATTTTGAATTAAATATCAAGTGACTTTATCGAAAATAAAGTCCAAAAGCATGTCAGAGGCATGCAGCACGTGTGATGTGTGAGGTGCGCTTGTATGCATGGGCATGCCTCTGCTGGGGATGGAGAGGGGAGCAAGGAGCAGGGAGGGGCAGGCTTGATTGGATGTGAATAATGGGCTTGATTTCCAAGCTTTTCATCATGAAGCCTCTTCCAGACTGAAAACTTTCCTGTTCTTCCTGTCTAAAAGCAGATTTCATGGCAAAACAATTCCAAGACTTTGGCCGTTATCCAAACATACTTGGAGCTGTAGTATTTTAGCTGATCAGTAGGCTCCTTTAATTTTTCTGTCATGCAGCCAAGATCGTGCTGTATAAAGATAATCCCCAGTTCAGCTTTACCATCTTGTCCTGGTTTGGCTAAAACAGGACTATTTCTCCTTTCAGGCATTTTTTTTTCAGTTAAGTTTCTTCTTAGTAACTGCACTTTCTGAAAGTACAGCTGAAATTATTTTTCCTTAGGAAGGAGTGCTGTAGGAAGAATAGTATTTGGCCTTAGTCAGGGTAGGATCCAGAAACCTCTATTCATAGAAGTAACCCAACTGCAGGCAACAGGATCGCTCCCTGCAAGCTATATTGTCTGCAAGGGCAGGATGCACATACCCTGAATTTACCTCAGATTAGTTGGATGGTAATGTATTAGAAAGTACATTTTGAATTTATTTGGGTCGTCTTAATTTGTTTTTGGATTCATTGAGCTCAGCTCCCTTGTTCTTCATCATTAAAAGCTGGGGAGGAGACAGCACGGTGAGCACAGCCTTCTAGGGCTGAGTACCGGGGGCTGTGCCCATCTGCTCTGCGGGCTTAGACCAGAAGAGTTGCTTCTGCTACTGCACCCTGATGATGCTGGGCAGATGTCACATGTTTGCGGTGAAAACAGAAAATTTCCAACCTTTTTCTTTTCTTTTTTTTTGGATGGGTGGTGGCAGGAGAGGAGCTCATATCACTAAAGCAAACAATAGTATAAAAGGATTTGAAATCACTTTCTGCATGACTTTTTCTGGATGGGGATTTTACCCTCTCCTCTAACTGCACTGCTTAGAATCTCAGTTATCTTTTTATGTCTGTTTTGCTCACCATAATTTTGCAAGGCCTGGGGCTTTGATTGTCAATGCACGTTGCTTCCAGAAAGCAATAATAATTGAACAGTTGCAGTGGTCTGGATTACAGGCATTAGCTTGTGTTGACAACCACTTTATTGTATAAGTTCCTGTATACTGTCTGTCCTTTTCAACGACTGGCTGTGGGAAGACTGCTTCGCCTTCAACAAGGTCGCCTTATTTTCTGCAAAGTAGTAAAGTTGAAATGTGTCCACGTCCAAAATTCCTTTGGGCTATCTTTTTTATAACCCTAGGATTATTGTACGCTGGCACTAATGTCTCCTGATGGATTGTACCAAAATGGTCTTATCAATGACATTCAGAACATACAACTTTTTTTTTTTTTTTCCTCCTCTTTCTTTTCTTTTCTTTTTTTTTTTTTTTCCCCCATCTGGCCATAACTGTGTCACATTCAAAAGAGGATTGCTGGCTTTCCAATGACAACAAGGTTCCCACCGTGCACACTTAACTGGGTGAAATTTCTGCGCTTTCTTTTAACAAGTGTTGTTGCTTTGCAGATTTTTGTAAACAGTGAATGTCAAGGATGTGAGGAACTGCCGACAGTTGCATTGTAGTAACTTGGAGGGATTTTTACCATATCCTGAAGGATACAGATTTTCGGTTCATGATCTTCTCTTTATTCATTAGGCAGTTTGTGTGGTTTTAGAAAAACGGTATTTCTGTTCAAACTGAACATGACTCCTATTCTGCTTGTGAGAAAACCAACTCAGGAAGCAGCACTGTGTGTATAAACTAAGTTTACATTTACTTACTTTTACTTCACATCCTGTGGGGCTCCATTTGGCTTCCTTCCCACTTTCCTGCCCACCCTCCCCTTATATTTTTCAGGTAAATCTCAAATCTGACACATTTTTCCCGGGATTTGTTGTTCCTGTGATGATCTCTGCTGTTCTTCCTGGGAGCAGCCTAATAATGTCCCACGCCTGTTCCAGAGGGAATGCTACGTAACAGTTTGGAGAACCTCTTACTACACAGTGATACCCAAGTTTTTACCCAAACCTTGCATCTAGGAGTCCTTTTACTACTGTTTTCACTTGGGCTTTATACGGCCTCCACCACATTTTCTTGCAGTACTATGTCATTTTCAGTGGGTCATTAAAGGAAAGTGATGCTGCTTATTTAACTCTGCCTCCTTCTGTGATTTACCCTTCCTGAAACTCCAGAAGATCTTCACGCTGGCCAAGAGGTTTGTCCATAGTGGATCAGTGTCTGGAAAGAGATTAATTTGAACAAGTTTCCAATATATCTCAGGGTGTTCAAATGAGCTTAAATTCACCTTAAAAATATATATATATTCAGCACAAGTGACACCTCCCACCCCCAAGTTTGCCAGCAAAATTAATTTATGAAAGGACAAAACCCAAATGTTACCACTGGAACTCCAGATTTCTGTTCATCAATTTGAAGGGAGAATAACTCCTGGAGCTCAGTGCTGTTATCCTGAGGTTTTGCAGTCACAAGGGGGAATCTGACTCTGAACTCCAAAATTTGCATCTCATCACTCAATTATCATTAACTGCAGAGAGTTTTTCTGGATTTATGCTGGTGGATCTGACAGATCTTAACACTAGTTCTTGTTTTCACAACCTGAAGGAGCCCCTGATCTTCTCTTCCTCAGCAATGTGCAAACAAAAAGTAGAAAAGAGAGTCCCTCCCCTCCTCAGATAAACTCTGACCTAATTTGGGCTAATCCTGGGAAGGGCAAGTGCCCCCGAAAGCAAGGAAGAGGACACAGAAGAGCTTTGTGTGACACTCTGATGCAAGTCAAAGCTTAGTCATGTATTAGCTCAGCATTGATGACATTAGCCACTCTACATTCAGCCTTAGCTTCATTCCTTCAGATATTTTATTGTTATGAAGCTTTTTTTGATGGAGAAAGACCAGATAAAACACCAGGTTCAACACATAATTCTGCTTAAAGTAACCAAAATTCCCCAGAGCACAAACTCCTGTCCTACCAGGAGTTTTTGCCTGAGCATGGATATTGTAGACCTCTTTCTTGACAGTTAGAAAGAGAGAATCTCTTTTGCTTCCTTTTGTTATGGTCACCGTACAGGGGTGAATGAGCACGGCTTGTGCTCTGTCTCCAGTTATACACTGGGAATCCTGAAAGGTTACGGGGGGCACAAAGGTCCAGGTGTCATTTTAGAAATGAGAGATCTCAGTGCCGATGCAAGTAGGGAAA
>NW_009631681.1:0-5012 GCF_000690535.1 Cariama cristata | reverse complement strand
CCAAGGGTGAAGTTCATGACCTTGCTGTGCACTTGAACGTGAGACCTGCTAGCTTGGACGCTGAGTCGACAGTGTGATTCAAGCTGGGGTGTTCCTACATCATTTCTAAGGATGTCTGCAAGAGAAGAAATTCAGGAGTTTGTCAAGCTGTGAGCAACAAGAGAGTAAAAAAAGTCAGTGCTATGCTTGCAACACAAAGACTAGTTTTTATTGACCCCTATTGCAACAATCTTAGATATCAAATATATTTTATACAGTGAAAAAGGTCAAAGCTGACAATTACAAAGTAAACTAGAGTACTGACATTACTCTGCTTTGAAAATTGTTTTATCACTTTTTGTGTTCTTTAAGAAAAATACTTGGTATTGGGAAATGTGTAAAAAAGAACGTACAGAGAATGGGTGGGTGTTTTCTTTTTTTTTTTTTCTTTAAGCACTCAAGAAGTGACTCCAGCATTAAAGGGCATTACGAAAATATCAGCTGCAGCAGTCCATCCTGGGTGAAGCAGCACAGCCAAGTCTGGGGAAGGAGTCTTTTGCCCGGGCACTTATTAACCAGCATGGACACAGCAAGACTCTCTATTTTTCTGGGTGAAATAAACCATACCAGCTCTTGCGAGGGTCCTCGTGCTGACAACAGGGACCCTTGCCAAGCCGCGTTGATATGGGTTTGTATCTTTTGCCACCTTTCCCTGAATTACATCAGGGAAGTTTTGTAACATAGATCTGATCTGTTTAATTTGAAATAGAAGTAAAGATTCTTGGTTTTTCAGGTTTATTCTCTAATGAGTAGGCACTGGAGTAACAGAGAACAAATATATACTTTTAACTTGCCACTTTTCATTGAAGTCTTAGTAGCAGGCATAGAGGCAGAAACATTTCAGGGTTTTGTCCTTATTCTTGGTATTCATTTTGCTGTGTGGGCAAATCAGTGCACTTCTCTTTGCCCTTCTTTCTCAATCTGTGAAATGGAGATAACGCTGCTCTGGGACTTGAGATGGCTGGGCAGTGCCATTGCGGGCTAAATCCCAGGGCATTTCCAGAAACCTAAAGGAGTCAGCATCACTGTGACTTAGTTGGGAACAGTCCTGGTTTGGTCTGGGTATGTGTCAGCAGAAAAATTGACCTCAGAAGGGTAAGTCTGAAACTGTGACTTTTCTAATAGTGATGATAATGCCGTGAAATATGAGGAAAGATCTGCATTGTTAAAGGAGACGTGCTTTTGATGTAATCAGAAAATGTAAGTGTCTTGTGGTTGGTTCTGTAGTAGCTGTAGATCTGGAAGGAAATTAGGAAATGTGGTTGTGAAAGTAAAAAAAGATGTTGACCAAAGCACTAGGAAATCATTACCCTCTTTTCTATAGGAAAACAGGAACTGACTGTTTTCTTTAGTGATTGGAAATAAGACATATTCAACTTCAAAGGGAGTTCTTGAGAGGCTGTCTCAGTTATACCAACCTCTCCTCAGCCACATTCCAGCTTGCTCCAGTTGTCCGGGTTTGTTGATAGCCCTACCACCTCCCATCTAAGACTCGGAGGAGATGCTGGAAAGATAACTGTACCTGCGGGCAGTGCCTGCACTGTGGGAAATTGTCTTTCTGCCAGAGTGGAGGCTTTTAAGCTCCCGTACTATTGCTCTCGTTCCTCTCGGCTTTGAAGGGAACAGAGTGTACCTGAATGACTCCACCTCAGGTTATATGCAGATTGCATCTGTTTTCAAAACTACCCTGGCAGCAGAAAGAGACCAGACAAAATTTCTGCAGCTGAGATTTAACATATTGTAGGGCCTAGGTCTTTACTTTTCAGGTAAAATCTCAGTGAGCATTTATTAAAGTGACAGGAGACTAGTGTCCGCACAAGTAATTGCTTCTAGCTCTCCGTTCCCCATGCAAGCTCTGCAAGGACTCCGTGCCAGAGCTTTTGGGGCATAGCCACCAGCTGAGGTAGGTGGTGTATTCTCAGTTTCTCTCTGACTGGTGCTTGGGGTAGGAAGGGGTCATCAGAGAACTGATGCATACAAGGAGTGAAATCACAGCTGAAAATTGTCTCCTTTCAGTTTTAAGCCATTAGGATGTGCAGGCTCCTATTGACCACAATTGGCCGGCTGCACGGCCCCCAGGAAGCTTCTTAACACACCCGAAACTTGTGCTGACACAGAATGGGTCAGGGCTTCCTCTTCTCTCTTACTACATCGCATGCGTAAGAGGCTGATGGTCCCTTGCACCATGCAGTGGAAGCAGGTGGCTTCTCCTGGGAGCTGCAGATCTGTCTCCAGGAGTTAGTCCCAGGGTTGTATTCCCGTGCCAATCAGAGCTTGCTTTGATGGAGGGCGGTATGGGCCAGAGCCTGTCCCTGTATCTCTCTGAAAAGGGAGGAGGGGGCCGGTGTAACCTCACGGCACGTAAGCTGTAGCACAAAGGAGAACTGGGCTCAGGGAGCACGGTGCAAGGGACGTCACGCCAGTGCTCTCGCTGTGGTTTCTCCCCACCATGTCCTCAGGGCTTTGGCTGTAGAGTGCTCGGTCCCTGCAAAGCAGAGACCAGAGCCGCTGCCGAAGAAGGGTGTCACACTGATGTCACCCTTGCTCCCAGAATTTTGTTGTTCCAATTCGGATCTGAAGCGGGAAGAGAATTAGGGATCTCTTTTTTGGGTGTTTATTCTCCCCTCTGTATGTCCGGACTGCTGCTTAGAGCAGGGGAAAAAAGGGTCATGGCAAGTTTGTGGGTTGTCTTCTTGAAACTGGGGTGTGTAAACAGTGCTGATGCTGTGCTTGGGAGAAGAGTTGGGCATGGGAAGGGAGGTTAGGGCATGTGCTGGGTTAGACGGCTGGAGTTTTAGAGGGACAGCAAGCGGGAAGACTACTGTCGGGGGAGAGGAAGGATACGCCTTGGGAACAAGGGAAAAAGCGGAGGGAATACTTCCCAAGAGAGGGAGAGTGGAGCAGGGAGCCCTTGGTGTAGAAATGAAACTTGTGATCACTGACCCAACATAGCAGCTGGGCGTCGGGGAGCGAAACCCTCTCTGCTGACGGAGAGCCTGCGTGGGCAGACGCGCGCACCCAGGCCCACCAGCCGGGTGGTCTGTGCTCACAGGCACGGCGGGTCTGGGGGAAAAGCCAGGCTGTTTCTCTGCTGTTATCTAACCACCGGGATTTGAAACAAATAATCACTTAAGTCAGCGACCAAGTTTTATAGCCTAGGTTTGTGCAAGGGTCAGGTACTGCCCCATCTCCCAAATTCCTGATTTCTGCAACAGGTGTTATTTCTGTTCCTGTTTCAAAGCTGTGATTAGTACTTTGAGATACAGAGTCTCTGCACTTGTTTTCCAGGTGTGTCCAAACTTTTCTGACCTTACTGCAGCGCACAGCTGTCTTTTGCTTCTTGCTCTGTTCGTCCTTCTCTGACGGCATCGAAAGCTTTCTCCCTTCCTGCCGCACGCATGTAAACGAGCTGGGCTTATCTGAACGCTTGAAGCCTAGGCAGGGCAGTTTGGTCTCAGGATTGCTGTAGCACAACTTAATGCAGTCAGACCTCGGACCCCCACCTTGCACCACAAGAGCTCTCTGAAGCAAAAGGAGTTCCTCCTTCAAGGCAGCTGCGGTATTAGAATATATTTGTACCGCAAAGGACTTGTTTCTTTGACACGTCCTTGAACAAACATGCCAGTGCGTGTATAAACCTGAACAAATACTATTTTTCTTGGACTTTCACAGGGAGTGTGGATGAATGGGTGGCTCAAGCCCTCGCTGTGTCAGACTGCTCGGTCGTGAAGCGTTTCCCAGCAGCACGGCTGTAAAGGGGCAAAGCTATGGACCACCACTGCGGAGAGAGGTGGGGATTTCAGAACTCAGCTGCTCCCTCCTTTCTAAAGAGGTGTCAGCTCTATAAACACACTTTTCAGCGCTTAGTTCCTCTCTCCAGGCAGGAAAAGGAGGGAATAGCCCACTTGGAAACAAATTAACCCTAAGCACTTTTCCCCTTCCCAACTTATTAACATACAAAATCCTTGAATTGACCCCAGCGTAGATTTTTTACCCAGATGAGAGGGAAGGTGCCAAAGGTTCAGTGGACTTTTACCACTGTTGTTGAACTGATGTGGAAGATGTTCTGGGTTTGATGGCTGCGATCGGTAGTGCAGAAAGGTGAGAGCTGCCTTTGGACATGGTGGGTTTAGAGTTGGGGGCTAAATCTCTAATGGATGTGCACCTGTGTTAAGGAGAAAGGAAGCAAGTTACAGTTACAGTTACAGTTACAGTTACAGTTAAAAATGGAAAATAATTCCCAACCCATCATCTTTAAATTATTTTGTAAGCCTTGCAGGTTCCCAGCTCCGCTGTCTGTAGCCACCAGGCCTGTGTGGTGGGGATGTGAGTGGGTAACCATACAAATGAAGCATTAGCAACCCACACTGAATAAGCCGATAAAGCTAATCCAGGGGAGCAGGAGCTACTTCAATACCTTATTTCAACATATTATTGTAGCTTTCACTTTGTCTGGGTAGTCATGGAGTTTTTCCTCCTAGCTGGGCTAGTCAAGAGGTAAGAGATGAGCTACTGTGTGGAGAGCCATGTAAGAGGGCAGGTCAGAGTTGTGCTTGCTGCCTATGGAGACCAAGGGCTTGCTTGGAGATGCAGTTACCACTGCCTTCACCGTCATGCTCCCTTCTCCTCTTATGCCCTGGTCAATTGTATGTGATGGACTACATCACAGCTCTTAAAACATTGCTCCCCTTCTCCTTGTGGGTATTCCTTCTCAGTTTTATGGTTCTGCAGTGCTGTCTCCCCCAAGGGACAGTGACCAAGTGCCCTGCCACCACTGAAAATCAGCCTTGGTTTTTATCTTGTCCATCTCACCTGAGTCCCAAGTGCTCTTCTTCCTGTGTGCTTGAGATTTTTGCTTTGTTTTGTTTAAAGCTATAAAACCTTCATAATAAAATCCAGGCTTGCATTTTTAACCCTTTAGGACCTACCATAGAAAGTAGGTCCTAAATAACTGTTAAGATCATCGATGGTTT
>NW_009631680.1:46841-47063 GCF_000690535.1 Cariama cristata | reverse complement strand
GTGCCTGGTGTGGCTTACGTCCGTGGTGTGGAACACCTGGCAAAGAGGGAGGAGAGAGAAATCAACGTGAAAATTAATAAAACTCATCTAGAAAACACATTGATTTGCTACGTCTGTCTGTTGGAGCGCTGGTGTGAAACTTGGCGCCTGAGGGACGTCGCTAACAAGGACGCGCTTCCAGAAACGCTGCTTCAGCTAAACTGCGGGTGTAGTGCACGCTGC
>NW_009631680.1:35163-46810 GCF_000690535.1 Cariama cristata | reverse complement strand
GGGGCCGTTTGGGGAGGCGGGGGGAAGAAGGTGACCAGTCTGTTTTCCGTTCGTGCTCCTGCTCGCATGGACGTGGCGGCTCCGGGTTCTAATCCTGCGACGTACTGACGTCATGGGAGACGGCTCTGATGTCAGTGCTGACGTACGGCGTCGCTGGCTAAAGCAGAAGGGAGCAGACTTTAAAAAGTATCAGTTGTGCTTTTGTCAAATATAATACTGAATTGCTTCTGTTTGTGTCTGTGTGTTATTGTAGCTGCATAAGCTAGTTTTTCAGTTTATTTTTTAAAGTCTAAATTGATCTGGCCGTTTTGTTCCTGATCCACATTTTAAATGTTATGCTGCCCTACCAGGTGATTTCAGAAGGAAGCAGTGGTTAAGAAGTAAAAAGTGGTCGGGGCTTGGAAACAAACCCGTGTCATCTCTCTCAGCGCCGTGTTCTTGGAATCCCCACCTCCATTGACTCAAGGGCAACAATATTTATGTCTTTTTTTTATTTTTTTCCTTTTAAAGGGAGAGCTTTTTCTGCCAACATCCTATTTTGCTCTTTCTGTGTCCCCCTCTCCTGTAGCCCCACGCAGCAGCGCAGGGTCTCGCAGCCTCTGACGCAGGGAGTGGGGCAAGGGGAAACATCCCTGATCCATGTTATGGCCACTGCTTTTGGGTTGTTGGGGACTATGCCAAATGCTATTAATAAAACTCCAATTCTCTGTGAAATATTTTATATCCTAATTTTACAAGGGGCATGTCAAAATAGCATCTCTGAAAGTGATCGGAGGAGCATATTTCTCAGTTTTATATTACTGGTAGCAGTTTGCGAGTAGTCATTTCTGCCTTTTGCTTCTCTTTCAATCCATGTTATTTACTGCTTGGTCACACAACTGCAGAGAAAAGAAATAAAAGAAACACAGTTTTTAAAATGTGACCTTGAAATTATAAAGTTGGGTAGGAAATTTGAAGAAAGATGTAGTACTTCAAAATGCACTTTTATCTCCTTAAAAAGAACTGTATCACAAGATAAAAAACAATTCTAAACAAAAAAATCCCAAAGATATTCCTTCTTATCTTTTTAAGGACTATTGACCATTTGAGTGAGTTGCTGAGAATGGGTATAAATACACATTTTAAATCTAGTCAGGTAAAACAAGGAACTGCTTGGGCATGCCAGGAAACATTGCGGCTTGAGCTGGATTGGGTTGTGTGAAAGGTCGGCTCCAAACTTAGAGTACAGGTCCCTCGGTTTAACAGATTGCAGGTGGATTATCATGGTGTAACGATTCTTTGGGAAGAAGTAGTTTATCTGGAAGGCTGGCGTTAGTGGTAAAGTATTTTAAAGGATGGCAAATACAACTTAGAGGTAAACAAATGTGAATTCTGAGCAGATGTTAATTATTCAAATGGCTGAATGTGTTTTTTGTTTGTTTTTTTCCCCTCTTCTAGTCCAAGAAAAAAGGTCTGAGCTTTGAGGAGAAGAGAGCTCGCATGATGGAGATCTTTTTTGAAACAGTAAGGAACTTGTAATTGTCCTGCCTTTACATCAGTGGGAAAACAGGTCCTAAAAGGAGCTTAGCTGTAGATGTAGATGAACTCTGTATATCCCGCTATGCATTTCACCGGTGCCCTGTGTCATCAATCTATACATTACAGGGACAGAGCTTGATTCAGGTAGCTCCAGATCAGGAGGCTCGTCCCCAGCTGGAGCCAAGGCATGAGGGTGCACAGGTGGTGTTAAAGGCTTCTTGTGCTCCCTATTCAAATCTTCTCATTTTGAGGCTCTTACCGTAAGAGGGATAGCAAGAGATTAGGAAGCATCTCACTGCAGTTTATGGGAGGAGGAAGAAATCTGAGCGTTAGAAAAGATGAGAGCAGACCTAGAAGAGGTCACTGGGCAGAAGAAACCTGAAGATCCCAAAACAGAGCTGCAATTATATTGGTGACATACGTAATTCACAATGTTTCATCTATTAAAAAAAAATCTATTGTGACATTTGAGTACTTGAGCAATATGGTGCATCTGGTGCTGACAATCTCACCTGGGCTCTGTCTGCACTGAGGGGTTTAGGGTCTAACTTGAGACAAAATGTGGTGACTTTAGGGCACCAAAGAAAAGAACAGGGCTTGTTACAATAATAACCCTTTCTATTTAATTCTCAGAATGTTCTAATTCTATTGAAGAATACGCAGCCTATTTCCCTAGCAAAACATAAACATGCCGTGTATTTCCTACTTGCTTTTGTTGGCATTGATTTAGTGTAAAAACCACTCAGGCTTAGATGATGCTGTCATTTGCAGCTAAAGTGTCTTTTATGTTTTGTGCAGAAAGATGTGTTCCAGTTGAAGGACATAGAGAAGATTGCTCCAAAGGAAAAAGGGATTAGTAAGTGTTTACAAAAGTTATTTCTCTTGAGCCATTAATCATTGTTGGGAGAGGTCATACAGTGTAAATTTTCCTGGCTACAATTTTAGCTTTGTGATTGTAATAATGGAAAAGATAGCTACAGAGGGAGACTGGTCAATGGCAGGGCTGTAGCGTTAAAAGTGACATCGACAGCATACTCCTACTTCGGTTTGCTAATGTTTGTCACTTATGTTAAATGTTAAGGCCAAGATGACAGATTATTAAAATGTCGCAGCTAACTCCAAGTTAACCACTAAAACACGGGATGGGGTTTTTCCTAGGCTCTGAGATGCCTGACTTGAAGTGACTTTCAGCATATGAAATCTTTATGTGTACTCAGGTAGTGAAGAGAGGATTTAAGTGTCTGTCTGTAATGTCACAAATATCTTAAAATGCCCATCCAGATGTACACAGTCAATGTTCTGTTGAGCTTTTCCCTGCCAAAAAAATGGCTGGACAGCTGTAAGTGGAAAGGGTTCGTCTTTTCAACGAAAGCCTTCCTGATGAGATCCATTGGTTTAGGATTAGGTCCAAGAGGATTTATCTTATGCTGTTGAGTTGTTATACATGTTCCTCATTCTGCTTCCTTCTATGTTCATTGACAGAAGGAGGGCGAAGCGTAATGTTTGTGTATTGCCACTGTCCTTGCCTAGCATATCTCTGTGGCACTGCAGGAGTAAATGAACTTGCTGGAAGAAGGGCAAACATATGTGAATATTGCAAAGCAGTGTTTTGCACTTAGGTGGGCAGCTAACAGAGGCACTCGTAGGCTTCTGAAGGGATGTGGTGCTGTCTTGATTGGTTTGTCAGTGTGTATGTTTAATTGTAACTTGCAGGAAGAGGATGCAAAACAGTAAATACGAGCAATGGAATTTCATATTTAAAAATACGGAATGTAGAGCTTCTAAAACCATTGACACCTTTGAATAGTCCAAATTCGTCCTGCCTCTGCATATGAAGGCATTTAGCCACACAACCCAAGCCCCTGTTACTCTGAGAAGAAAAATGTCTAGCCTATGGAAACGTCCTCGTGCTGGCATCCAGCTTATAGCTTCCCAAAGGCTGGATGTTCCTGATCTGGGATACCTTTTAGACTTGAAATTGAAAGTCAGACACTGAAAACCATAAATTAGCTCAGAAGTCTTTATATCTGCAACACCTGAGAATAATAATAATAATAACTACTTTGCTTTGTTGAACAGGTATCACTTTTTAAATGGTGAATTATACCACACACATTTGCTAGAAAAGAACAATTATGTTCAGAAATGCTTTGGATCCTTCTGACTGCAGGTGACGTTCTGTATTGGAACTGAATATAATCAACAGGAAAATCTGCACCTCCTGACTCTGTAGAGAGGTGGCTTTAGTGCCTCTGCTGTTGTTAAATGCTTTGATAGGCATTACAAAGTGAAATGTAATTACACTCCTAATCAAGACAGTGTAAGTTAATTCATGTTAGACTGAAGATGGCAAGACAACTTCTCAAGTACCCTCTCGTGAGTTTGTTATGGTATCGCACTGTAATATGCTGTATGTTTTATGATACTCAGGAGGGGTGTTTTACAAACGTCTGGTAGCAGACTGTACGGAACATATAAACTGCTGATTTCAAAGAGATTCATCCCTTCAAGTGAAGCATCAGGCATGGTGTCCTCTTGAAATCTTCCAGCTAGCTGACATTATAGTAAAATATTCATGCAGATGATGTAGCTGATAGCTTCTGGTGTTCATAATTCTCCATAGTTCAGATGCTATGCAGTTCTAATTTGATGTTTTTGCTTTTATTAGCCTCAATGTCAGTGAAAGAGATTCTGCAAAGCTTAGTCGACGATGGCATGGTGGACACTGATAGAATTGGAACTTCCAATTATTTCTGGGCTTTTCCAAGTAAAGCTCTTCATGCCAGGAAGCGTAAATTGGAAGAATTGGAGTCTCAGGTAAATCTGTTTTAAGGAAAGTATTTGTTTACCTGAAGGGTTTGCTTTTTTCTTATACCTCCTTGTCATTCGTGTTCATATTGCACTCTCTCATGTGTGCATATGTACGTGTGCACACACAGATTTTACTGTAGGAATCGTCTGGCATGCATGGTACGACATTCTCATTATCTTGCTATCACATCAGAAAAGCTTTGGAGGTGGTTCTTCTTGGAGCTGGAGAAGACTTTTTGTCTACTTGCTGCTGAAAGCATGTTATTCATGATGCAATACATCATTTAAGGGCTTCCTCTAAATATTTAGGCAGCATATGATTTTATGTGTCTCATATAACGTAGGCCATCATGCGGTAATGATCTAAAAGCCATGAGAGGACTGAAGCGCATAACCCAAGTAAATGTGGGAATGGTTTCTACTTATGGCCATTATGCTTTCATCGGTAGCTTAATGTGTGAGCGCTTGTGTAATCCCATATTGCGTTTCTGTTAGGAGAGAAGAGCAAATTGGTCATGATCTTCTGCAGAAGAGCAAGGCATCTTTTGTTGCAATATTGCTGTTCTATTGATCTGGTTCCTTCCTGCTTTTTAGGAACTCTCTTTCTTGCTTCTTTTAATTGGAGTGGGAAAGCATCCATTAATCAGTTTATTTGCAACTGGAGTACATGATAACAAGATCAATAAACTAGCTTCACTGTCTGATTGCACCACACCACTGCCAACTTTTTCCATCCTTATTTAGCGTTATGTCCATTCATCGAAGAATCATTTGAATTAATGCAAAATTATTGCTAGCATCTGAACATTTTTACAGATGCCATTTTCTCCTGGCGTAGCTCTGGTATCATCATCACCATTTTATGTGCAGTGCTGTCAATGTCAGCTGCTTCTTTAAAGCTCCAAATTAGTTGTATAAAAACATGCTTTTTTCCCCAGCTTCAATTGAAAAAGCATTTTGTGAATCTGAAGACTGTTCACCAAAGCAGATTAAATAGCCTGATCAACGCAGTTGAAATTGCTTGCTTATGCATAGAGTGTAGCGTGACCAGCTGAGAGGTAACCTTATCAGTTATCCCTTGCGATGCTGTCATTGCCTAGAAATCTCAGTCGTTACTAAACTGAAAGAGTCCAGCCCCCTGTTCTGTTTTAACCAACGTACGATCGTTTCCCCATGCCCTGAACGCTTTCGTTACTGGCCTGGGTGCTTAGGTGGCTATCCGAAGGTGTTTTGTGTGTCTGCTTGCATGGATCTGGCAGGGGGAGGAGAGTACTGGTACTCTGTCACATGCCCACTGAGGTTGCTGCAGTTTTCAAGATCAAGAGTAAGACTTGCTAAAACTTTCACTTCCTTTCTCCTTATTCACTAATTCATGTCATTTTTGTAAGCCAGTGATGCATGCAGCGCTCTGTGGCAGTAAGGAGGAAGTACTGCAGCGCTTCCCATCATTAACTGGAACTGCGTATTGACAACCTTCCAGCAGGTGCTTTGGACGGGTTAGCTGTCATGGTACTGTGTGGGTCATCAGAATTACCGACTCTCATTTCAGGTTCCGCCACTGACTTGCTCTATGTTTTGAGTAACTTTCTCAGCATCTCAGATGACCTATTAGTCTCGCAGATAGAAACTGTGCTTTGTGTGTACTGAGAGCTGGTTAATATTAAGTTGTCCCACTGGCAATTTTGTCTGCTCCTTTACTGCCTTTGTTTTCAGAACTCAAATGAGTCCAGACGTTAAAAACTTCCTCGATTAAGCTCGATATGCTTGTACTATTTTCACGCATGGACTTAGTATGATATGACTGGGCTTAAATTCATTTTCATTGCCTGGTAGTAACAATGCACTGATTCCTACTCTAGTGAAGTTTCATTTGTCTGAAACAGGAGTTCCGTTTAACTCTGCACTGACTTGGAACTGAGTTCCCTAGTAAGGTTACTCAACTTATTTGTATATTCACACAAGTTTTAGTCCAGGCTGCTTACTCTGCTGGAACATAAATGCCAGCTGAGCAATGGAACAAATACATGCCAAAGCTCCTGCTTTGTTCACCAAACACCCTGGTGCCACTGTCTTGTTGAACGCAAATGATTTGCTATTGGATACTTTCTGGTTTTGCTCATGCTCCATATTATAGCCAAGGGGTTGAATGAAGGGGTTGATATTTGTTGTCTTTGCCCTTGGGCCTAGTCCCATCATGAATTTTAAAGATAATTGATCAAGCAGGTCTCTGGCATACCCTGATGAACATCTTCCTTGGAATGTCTTGCGGAATCTGCATAATGTGCTCCACCGTAAGTATCCAGGGGTTATCTACAAACATATCCTGTATGGCTTTAAATGTACTATTACGTTATTACACACAAAACCATCTATTATTACGGAATTATAATAGGCATGTAGTTATTGTATTGTAATGTTACTTTTTATGGTTATTTCTGTGTAAGAAATAAACTATGCTGATATAAACAGTTTTGCAATACAAAACCATTCCAGTTGAAAGAAACAGTTCTGTTACCAGACCCTTATTTGCAGACCAAGTCCTGCTCCTAACATATGGGTGTATTGATATAAGAGCTCTCTTTAGACCATGTTATGAGTCCTTAAAAATACTTCTATTCATTACCTTGCTTTTCTGATGAGAATGGAAATGTCTCAGCACTTCAGGGAAAAACGTTTTCACTAGCTGAAAATAACTTCCCTGTTGACACAGTGGAAAGGTGGCATTTTCCATGAATAGCACTCTGAACATTTTTACAAGATGATAACAGATTCTGTCTGTGGGTTCAAATTAGCTGTTTTAGTGTTTGTATTCTTGATACGAACACATACAGATCTTCTTAAAGGTTTCTAAATCCAGTCACCAAGTATCACAAAACTTCTTGTCAGAGCATGCAGAGCAGAGGAAGAGAGTAAGCCATTGTACCACTTCTGTTGCACGTTGCCTGTGTTTGATCATTCCTGTATATAGCTTGTGGCATGCTGAGAGTCATGTTTGCTTTCTGTGTCTTGCGCGGGTCGCTTGTTAACTGCAGGAGTTGGTCTCTTCAGCAGTTAAAAGCCAGAATCAAGCTGCCTTACTTAAAGCCCAAGTTTAAAAATCTAGCAGTTCAGTTCATACTGCAATTAAGGCTTTTTACCAGGAGGCACGGTAAGTAGTGAAGGGAAAAGGGTGATCGCAAATCCTGAACTGAGGCTTTGGGAAATAACATGGAGGAACAGAACAAGCTTCTCCGTGATGCAGATTCTCCTATTAATTTATAGCGCTGAGGCTTACGTTTGGTAAGTTGGGCCTGCCACAGGACCTTCTGCCTGCATACGTTGGTACTTCGTCATGTTTTAGCCGAGGTGCTTGTAGCTCTCTGCATCTTGCAGAACTTGTGATCACGGGGAGGCTGGCTTAGGAACTGTTCTTGAAACTAAATTTTTGTTTCAGATCTTTTAGTGATTATTGCGCCACACCCCAGTTTAGAGACTCGGTAGCAAAGAAGTCTGACTCGGTGCTCATGATGACGAGCAAGCCAGTTTTGTCCAGATGTTTGAAGTCACACCTGGCAGTGGTTCTGTATACCCCAGAGTGTTTTCAGGAAGGATTTATTATATCATCAGCGTGATCCCCTTGTGCAGAGATATGGCAGTTAAAAACAATCTTGACATAAGAGTTTCTTTTGACATAGCTTCCCTCCTCACCCCCATCTTTCAGCTTGCTTTTGTGGGAGCAAGTGCTTAGAGGAGGGCACTAACCCCTGAACTGACGTACATGGCAAAGCTTGTGCTGACCTGGTTAGGACCGGGGTCTTGAGGAGGGGCTCTAACCCAGGGTTACTCTTTGGACTCCTTCCTGTCTTTCTAAAAAGCAAGGACAGTGAATATCTTTAGTTTGTGTAGCATCCGCTGCAATTTTTTTCTCCGATCGCTCACAGAGTACGAATTGCTAAGTAGGTCCCTATGGATTTTGTATTGATTTGTTTTGCAGTGGCATGGCTGCTTTTACAGGTTTATCCCTTCTGCCAGATGCTTATTCTTCACCTCTTGGCTATGCTTATGCAGCTGTGAATTCAACCACTGAAAAAGTAAAGATGTTGGAAGTTGCATTTTGGTTAGATGAGTTTATAGTTGCATCAGTATAGCTATGAGATGATGAAACTTGAGCAAGGGTGTGGATTGAGAAGCATTGTTTTAACAAGGTTTCTAAGTGGAGAAATTTTTAATGGAACTTCACCTTTGTTGACAGAACTGTGGAAGCTTTACTGAGAGGGTGGGGTTTTTTTTTCCTTCCATAAGAAAAGGTAAAAGGATGCAGTTTTATTCTTCATCAGTATTTTCCTGGCAGTCAGGTTCTGAAGTTTTGAATTACCTACGATCAATTATATTTTGATGAAATGAGATGTTTATTCTTGGCATAACAATACTGGAAGCTTAGGGGTTTTATTAAATTAACGAGGAATTTGACCTATGCAGTGTAAGCAGAAAGATCATCATTTATTGATGATTCTGCTGCCTTTTGTTGATTCATGGCATGCATAAAACGAGCAGACGGGAGATGAGCACCTCCAGCATGTTAATCGCAGTCATGTTCAGTCTCGGGCAAGAGCTGCTAATACGTTTCATACAATTAGTCACCTTGCATGTTCGGTTTTCGTATTGTTCTGATGTACGTGTTGCTACCGAAGGGATCTCAGCGTGAAGGATATGTTACCTGCTGAAGAAGAGCAGGCACGTATGCAACCAAAACCTTGACAACAGTTTTATCAGTTAGGAAATGGCGTTATCAGTGAGTGAGGAAAAGAGAAACCTTTCTGATGTAACCTTAGTATAAACAGATTCAGCTTAGATTTTCTTTCATTTTTTCATCTGCATCTTTGCTAAAACATGTGCAACTGTGCTGTCTGCTTTAGAAAAGGTGAATTAAGGCTTCTTTGCATTTTGCTTTATAGTGGCTTGAATTAAGTATTAATTAAAGTCACCAGTAACAGTGAGGCCTTTTTCACCCAAGGGTTGGCAAGTCTGCAACCCCCAGCCCCCAGGAGCCACGAGGGATGTCCCACCTCTCCAGCACGTCGTCTGCCAGGGCCGGCGTCACTGGGGGATCTCGGCTGGAGTTGCACGGGGCAGGCTTAGTACTGCCGCTACCGGCTTAAGGGAGGCAGAAGCAGTGCCGGTGATCCTTGGTGACACCGAAGAGTGTCTGGCATTCAGCGTGACAGGGATATATGCCCAAACCGTAATCTCATAGAGGATTGCCACGGCATAATATAATATTTTTAACAGATAGGGACCTGAAATACCAAGTTCTTCAAAGATCTTGCAGTTGTTAGCGTAAGCATTGACAGTCCTGTGAGCACTGTAATTCAGCGGCTTGGGGAAACAACCAGGTTACTTCCTTTCCCCAGTCTGGTTTTGTGACAGTTCATTTCACTGTTCTGATCAAAACTGTTCATTTCACCGTTTTAATTGTTGCACTTACCTTATTTCTCGTGACGTTGCTTTCTTGTGGGTTATTCTTTTGTGTTCTTAGGCTTCACAAGGGCAAGTTTAACAGCATTGTAGCGGCTGTTCCTTCTGAGACTGAGAGCAGGATGGTGTCACCTGGCACTGCAACAAAAATTAAACAGAATTTTTTTAGAGCAGGATACAGCACAGACGTTTTATGCTGTTCCCTGTGCTCCCTTCAAGACATGTGAGCAACAGAGACTTGGGGAGAGTTTCTGGCAACTTTTTTCTCCCACAAAGCATTGCATTGGGCCAATGTTAGTTAAGATGGAAGGAATTAGTTGATGTTTCATTCCTTAAATCCCTGCCCTAGGGTTGGTAAGAGGAGGGATTTTCACTTCCCATGACTTGTGTATTGAGCCAGAGGAAGAATTTAGATGTCAGTAATCCTAATTCTCCTTTGGCAGCTAGTTTTAAAAACAAAACAAACCCAACAAAAACCGAAGCCCCAGGACTGAATTTGTCAAAATAGAGTGACTTCACATGTACCAAATTGTTTGCACTTAAGAGCATTGAAATATGAAAAGAAAAAGGATTTGTTTTATTTTAAAAAAAAATGACAAAAGGAAGACTCAGCGAATTCTATATTAGGAAATGCTTTTGTTAGGAATGCACATTGTTTGAAAATAGTTAATGGAAAAAAATAATCATATTGGTGAGTAATCTGGCTTGAAGCCTCCTGGCGATGTTTGACAACATAACTAAAAGGAGAGAACCTTGTTCAGAGTGCACACAGAAAATTTTGAGTTTTAACCATCAGAAAGTTCTTTCAAGATGCAGCTTGGTTTATTTCTATCCTTTTAGACAGATTTTTTTTTTCTTTTTTTTTTTTCTCCTCAAATACTGTGACTGGAGTACTGCATGGAGAGTTGTGGAACAGAGTGCTTGAGAGCTGTGACTGAAGCACAGGGCACTTCTGGTGTCCCTGTTGTTTCAGTCTGAGCAGCCTCCTCCTTCATCCAATTGACTCACTCGGTTGTCAGTGCATTTCCACACCGTTTAGAGATTGATTCTGGACTGCAAGTAGGTGCAAGTGCTCAGAGGTGACTGGCTTAAAGGAACCAATCCTGAACTGAGGTACAGATCGTGGAGAGGATGGATGTTCAGCGAGCCGGGTACTCGCAGTTGGGTGATGTTGCTGAAGGTGCCGGCCAGGACATGTTCCCTGGCTGGTGCTTGGAATGGGCATGGGGATGCCTGTGGGACGCAGGGCTCTGACGAGAGCTTTCTGCGTGGCTTTGTAGATGTGTCCTCAGCAGACGGCGGATCACCCTTTAACAGATCCTTGCACACCTCAGATCTCCATTTCAATTTTCAGCCTCTGTCGATGGTTTTGAATGCAGGGTCTCGTTGGTTGTTCTTGGGGCATTGGTGGGCTATCCCTAGGAGTACATGTGCAACACTTTTGGAATCCGGGGCCTAATGCTTTTGATAGAACAGTTTATTTTTTGAATGCAAGATTTTCACATTATGATCAGTTGAATAGCTGTAGTAATTCAGTATTCAATATGTTTTTAAAAATACTTTTTTAATTCATTGAACTCAAAGGACTTGCACACGTGACGTGTCTTAAGATGTATCGTGATCTTAGGCTTTGCTGAAATACATGTTAGAAAAGCTTAGCGCTGTCTTTTTAGTATGAATTTCATGAATGTTAGGGAATAGATAGCGCAATTAAAGAATTGTCCTCTAAAACCAGAGAAGTGCATCAGTACTTTTGCAACTAATGCATGACTTGTGTTAAGAATTACTTGTTTAGACATTTTTCTCTAATATATATGCTTACAATTCAAATTTATTAGGTTGCAGAAAATGTAATAAATTGTCT
>NW_009631680.1:0-35132 GCF_000690535.1 Cariama cristata | reverse complement strand
GGTGGGGGGGGGGGGGGGGGAAGTCTAATTGCTGAAGAATTCTCTCTTTTGATGCCCATTATAATATATAGGCAAGATCCAATGCGTTGACTAAGCAGTTACAGCAGTCCTCCCATGTCCATGCTGGGCCTCGCTTTTTCCCCTCATATTTGACGGCATCTCATTTAGCTTTCTACTTTCTTTCTTTCTATATCCTCCCTTGGATTGGCCTGACCATTTTGATAATCTGCAGCCCCAGTCTGACGGGTGATTCCATTTCCCTCTGGCTCAGTTTTTTTCCTCTCTTTCGTGGTAATGACTCTCCCAACAGAGGCAATTCGTGACCCCTCCCTCTCTTCAGCCTGCAGGCTTTCACTGACCTGTACGTTTCCTTTGAAATAAAAGACGAGAGACATAAAGAAATGGCCAACTCTGGAGCTGGCGTGGTATGACTAGCTAACTTCATACCAGCCAGTGGGAGCTGCAGCAGTAAGAGGTATCCTAAAAGCAAGAAACTGAGAATTTGCATCATTTAAACATTGAGAATATGTTGATTATATCTATGCTTGTTTGTTTGTTGATCCTGTAAGGCTTATTCACTGGGTCAGTCTCCTGGAAGGTGCTAATAAAGTTTTATTTGGAGCAGTCCAGGGTTTTTGTTACCTTTTTGCATCTTGCACTTGAAAAATGTTGATGTCTTGAAATGATTCTGAATTTAGTAAGTCCCAAAATGTCCAGCAGAGAATACTCTTCTAATGCTGTAACTTATTAGAGCCTTCTGGAATTATGTTTAATGGCATGCTACAAAGCCCTGGAGGGTATGCTTAGTTACTGCTGTCATGGCAGACTTCTAAAAATACGGTGCTCTGGAGGCTTCTGTTAGAATTAAGCAACCTCATAATTTGGTGTTCATTAGCTGAATTTCATGCTTTTCCTTTTACTAGCTGTTAACGTGTAACTAGATTGATAGCAACTGTGAAGTGTAGGTTTTCCTTTCCTGCCTTCTTGATAAGCATGAGCTAAAATTGGCATAATTTAAGAGCAATTTTTTTTAAAACAAGCTGACTCTCTAGTAACTGTAAAGATTATAAAGCAGGTTTGAAGGAAGAATCCTGCAATATTAAAAAGGATATATTGTTGCTGTGCCCCAGTAGTATATATTTATTCTGATATAATGCAGGAAAAAATACTAGCTTTTTCTAACAGTGTTTTCTGCCAAACTGTGAATTTTCTAGGTAACATCATCACATGGTTTACCCTTCCTTTTCGAAGAGGCTTGCATCCTGGCTGCTGGCTCCATTCCTGACATTGCAATGAAATTGTTCATCTGAAATGCAAAGAAACTGGGAATAAACATGGGGCTCTCCCTCCTGAAGCCCAGTTGAATCTGGCAGGGATGCAGCCCTACGCCCTGCTCATCAATAAAGGCTGGGGTGTTCTGCGCTCCCTGGCGAACCTGTAAGTTTGCCTCTGCGGTAGGGCCAGGAGCTTCCAGCACGGAGATGGGGCAGAGGCAGTACTACATTCAAAGCTAGATTTGAGGGAGACAGTGAGTTGTAATCTTATTTAATTTGAACTTTGACTTTCACCTTAAAGTCTTGTCATTCAATTAATATAGCCTATTTTATTTTAGAAAATTAGCATGCATGCGGAAATAAAATACTAACATGCAATTATGTAAGTCTCACTTTATAGCAGTTTCCTCTTCTGAAAGGAATGAAATAAAATAAAAAAATAAAAAAACAGAGCATAAAACCAAAATGTGTGAAGTTAGTTTGAAGCAGGGAGACTTCAGAGGAAAGGTCTTTCTTGTCCCGGTCAAACAGCTCATTATTGTTGAACACATGGTAGTTCCATCAAAGACTGTTCTTTGTATCAGGAATCTGGGATGACTTGGTTATCTCTCCGAGTATTACTTAAAAATGATGAAATTGCCATGAAGAGTGACTATGTAAGAGTGCTGTCAAAACTCTGAAATTTGATAGACGTATTTTACTGAGGCTTTTTGTTTGATAATATCTCAGTATAGAATTTAGGCTTTTTTAAAAGTTTGTGGAATAAAGTTTTGATTTGTTTTTTGTAGTCTTTAGGCAGGAGTTGAGCTCAGGGAATATCAGATGAATATTGTGTTTTAGCTTGGGACTGTCTGTGCTTAGTCCCTGAAGGCATTGTCAGTATACAGCCCAGCTGGTTAGAATAGCAATCTTTAAAAGCCCTTTAGGGAAAAATTAGAACTTTCCTTCTTTCTCTCCCTTTCTTTCTGAGGGAAAGTATTTTTCAATGTTCTTTCTGCCTTGAACGGACCTGTTAACTATGACCTTGGGCTTCGTAGGTTTAGTAAACACACTAATATGCAGGAACAAGCATCCTTCGTATCCAGGTATGAAAATTTCCTATAGTTCTGTCAGTCATGCGGATGCCTTTTGGCTCTTTCAGCTTCCCTGTTCGACTGCTTGCATCTGTGAAATGGGGTTGAAGAATGAGACATTTCAGCTCTTTTTTTTTTTTTTTCCTTAAGGTTGATTGGGCATACTTGGTGTTTGTATCTGAGTAGACAGCCATCTGTCCCTCAGGTCGTGCCAATTCTGCCAACTCTGAAAGCAGCCAGAGAAATTCTGTTCTTTCAGCCTGCACAACTGTTTCTTTCACCTTTTGTCTATTAAGGAGATTGGCCTGGAGTGAGTGTTTTCTGTTGCATAACTGGTACTTACCAGACGGTGCTGCAAATGAATAAAGCAAAACCAAAAGCTGATGGCAAGCTATCTTCTCAAAGTAAACTTTAACTTAACGATTATGGCAAATATAACAAAATGGAAAATAATTTAATTAAAAGCTACTTTTAGAGGGGTTTACTATATAGTAATAATCTTTAAAATAAGTGCAGCTGGCAATATAAGGTTTGTACATGGGCGGGTGAAGGTTCCAGTGGAAGGGGAATTCCTCATTTGTTTCTTCTGAGTACCCCGGAGGTTCTGTTTTCTTTATCCAAAGGCAACTGCAGGAAGAAGTACTCGTCTTGTACTCAACGTGACCTGAGAACAGAGCCATGCCTAATTTACCGTGTGATATTTCAGTCTCACTCTCATCTGTTGGCATGCTAAGTAAATCAGGATTATAGGCCTAGATTTAATCTTGAAACACAAAATGGGTTGTGTTTGTGGGAGGGGCAAGTAAATCAGTATTACCCACTTTTGAATACTCTAGCAAAACAAATAAATACTGCTTATGACTGCCGAGATGTAACTTCAGCTTTCTTATTTTTTGAGAATCTTTATAGTGCTTTGTTGGACAATTGTATGGAGAGTCAGATATTTGTTCAGTTAGTTCCCTGAAAAAAACTTCACTTACTTAGCTTGAGCGAGTGATACTTTTTTTTTTTCATAAATTACAATCCAAAACTAAAAAATATCCACTCGTTACCTCTTCAGTGCTCTTTAAAAAGACAGAACTTGCACACTGGCAGAATTAATAGCATGATATTTTGGCACAAGTATTATTCACCTAAAAGAATCAGTGCACCAGCCCTTCATTTTGAATGGCAAATATAACTTGTTTGGGGTCACCTTTTTCTCCAGAAAACTATATTTATTCCCTACCTTCTCCCAAGTTTTTGAACTGACTCTTTGAAAGATTGCACTGAAAATGAGGTAGTCTTTTTATGGTAAAATTTGTAGTGTGCATAAAGAGAGCTCTTGTATTGAACATTTTTCCAGTACACCTATAATGCAGTATTTAAGAAAAAACAAACCTTGTGAGTACAGAAATATGGCGGGCCCTGACTCCGTCTCTTCTCTTTTTCTGCAGTCTGTTTCCTGCCCATTTTATGGTGTTCTGTTGCTGAAAAAAAATCTTCTTGTCTGTTCTTCAATTTCTGAGTTAAAAAATCTTATTCTGTATTGCTTTAATCTCTACTCTTCTTACCTGTGTTTTGTGAACCATTAAAGTCTCCCTGTTGCTTCTCTCGTGCTGCTTCTAAGTCCCAGCAAACACGATTCCCTACTTCTTATTGCTGAAGTGACATGTGGTGACTTGAGGTAAGACATTGCATGCTGCTTTTCTCTCCCTTTCACAAAGGTTAAAAGAAAAAAAATACGTCTTTTAATTGTATTTACATACCAAGGGTACGTTTGCTGTCTGTGCTTCACGAAGAGCGCGTCACATCCCTGACTGAAGTCCCAGTGAACCTAGGACCTGCTCCTGCGGCCGTTCCGTTCGCCGCATGGGTTATAGGCAAAACCGGCATTACCGGAGCGGTGCGCGGGCATCCTGGGCGCAGAGCAGAAGTGACCTTACTGCACTTCGCGGGACTGCGCTCTGCTCCCCCGCCAGCATAATTACCTCACTTCAAACTTGACTTCTGTGTATTTGGAGGCCTTGGCAAGTATGTGTTTGTGACTGGTGACTGTAGATGTAGAAGAAGTAGTTGTATGCTTACTTTGTGTAGTACTTTAGAAAGCGTTTCTGCACATCGATGTGCTGCTGTTTTGTTCGGTTTTTTCCCCTTTTCTCTTTTAAGTTTTATTGTTTTAGTCAACAGAGACTGATGAGCAGTTTTTTAGTAATGTTCTATGCCTTTCTTTTAACACAACAGGTCTGTTTTCTATATTTTGAGGTTGTTCTTTGGCTGTTAATGTTTCCATTTTTACTCTCTCTATATTATTAGTCTGCTTTCTGGCTTCAAATTTTTTTTATCTTTCTTTAAAATCTAGAGAAATGCTTTGAAGTACTTTATCTCCATGCCTTCTGTCAATTCCATTTAAGTTTTTCAGTGGTGGGTTAGGTTTAACATAGGAAAGAAATGCACCCATCTACTGTAAATGTCACCCTAAAACTCTTGAACTGCTTTCGTTTAAGCTAAAAGCAGACAAGCCCTTGCCTCTGGCCTGAGACAATGCATAGTGAGCCTCAAACCCAAAGTAAATAACTTTGCAAAGTTAGAAACAATTTAAAAATAGATGATGTCGTGAATTCTTCTGTAGTACCATGATGAGCAGTGCTTACAACAGCAGTAGTTTTTAATACCGTTTTTGGTTGAGTGTATGGTATTTCTGTTTAAGACCACAATGACAGTGGGCTGTTAACTGTGAATGCTCGTGGTGGTTAGCGTGTGAGACCTTGGTTTGAGTCTTCTCCAGTGTACATACCCCAGGGCCTGTGTTTGCATGGCTTACACCAGATTCTTAGATATTTTAACAGGCTAGGGAGACAAGCTACATGTTTGGTGGGACATTGGTGGTTAGAGTGGTTAAGAATGAGGAACCAGAAGGAATACGACCAACAAAAGCTTTTGCTGGAGAATAAAAATCCAGTCGCGTAGAGCTAGGAGGGTATCAGGCAGGTTTTGAGAAGGAAGGGAACGGAAACCTCCCACTCCTGTGTGTCAGGGTTAAATGTTTCTCTTCCAAATGTACATCCACAACTTGCAGAAGTGGAAGCCTAGCAATAATGCGTGCATCGTATATTATAAATTACCTGTGTACATCTAATCTGTGTCCTTTGATAGAAACCAGACCCCAAGGCCTGTGATGGAACTGATGGTTATCATCAGCATGTAGCACTTTAGCACATGCAAACCGCTGCACAAATGTGTAGCTGAACCTTGTGAGACCTTTGCAAAGTAAGAAAGAACATCCCTTTGGGGGACTTTGGATTGAATTAGTGTCAGAGCTAGGCCAGTGGTCAGTTAATTGTCTGCAGCGGTCTGTAAAATTTAAGGAACTGATTCCCAAATCTCCTGTTTTATAGATGCTAGTTACTTACTTCATTAAACTGTTTTCTTGCAGGCTCCCACCATGTTTTGCAAACACTGAAAATGCTCTTTTTTTTTTACATTTTAATTATTTAGTCTCCCCTCCTTGTTTGAACAGCTTTCCCTTAGATCATATTTTTCCAGCTTTCTTGCGTCTTGCTTAATCATGTGCTGACTCGGAGCAGTCAGACTGGAGACAACGGAATTTTCTCCTAGAGTAGAATATCTCTTTCTGTACTTGTTTTCCACACCGGGTTAGTTATACTTGTGGCAGAAGATTGTTCCTGTATTGAACCAGATATCTCTCTTAAGAAAAATAGAGAGGAGACACTAAGTAGCTTTTTCTCCAGGTCAATCTCACTGCTATGGGCAGGAGTCAGACTTCTGTCAGGGTGGTTAATGTTGCTTGAGAAATTATTTGCCAGTTGCCTTGAAAAATGTTCCAAGATTGCTCCAAGGATTGAAATCTTCCATCTGTTACTGTGCTTCTTTGCGATCAGTCTTTTCTGCAGCTGGTAAGTGGCAAAGTAAGTCACTGCATTTGGCCAGATGTGATCCTCTGCTGTCATACGTACACAACACTTGCAAATTCTGCTTTTTTTTTTCTTTTAATGCCCTATAACCTGTCATCTGCCATTTGCCCTTATCTCTCAATTAAGTATTGTATCATCTGTATTCATCCTTCCTCTGACTCCTTTATCCTTGCTGACTGTCTCTCCTTCTTTCACGTACAGTTATTTTCAGCTGTGTTCCCACCTTTGTATCCAAGCTTTCCTGCTTCTCCCGTCGTCACAAGATTCCTTGCACAGGCCCTGGCCATCTGTTCCTCGCCCTTTGCGTCCTTGTCCTATGTTTGGCTTTTTTCAGTATCTCGCCTCCTTCTGCTATTCCTTTGCTCATCATCATCTTTTATTTGTTGTCATGGGAATACCCACTGTGACTTCTAAATAATACACAAAGAGCTGTGGTTTCATTTTATTTTGTAAATTCTTGATTGTGAAGACAGAATTAAAAAAAACCCCAAGACATTAAAATCTGTGAGAGAAGAAAGCAAAATCTTGAATAAAATTGTATAAAAATCATCGTTTCTTTTAGACAAAGGAAGATCTAATCTTCTAACCTCGTGGCACAGCAACCTTGCATGTTATGTAGGTCAGAATCTTAAGAAATTTCTGTAGTTCTCAGTGTTTGTCATCACTGTCTCTTTCATGATTAAATGCTGTGGAATATAGAGGACCAAGAAAATAATAAGATGCCATACTGGGAAGTATGCTTCCAAGCTGGAAGCCAGCTTTTATTATTTTATTGCGATTCCCTGAGAGCTCCTTCTGTGCTTCCACTTTAGAGAATGCAGAAACATTCCCAAAGAACTTAATGAATATGAAAAAACAGAGAAAGTGACCCTTTTATGGCCTCTCCTGGGGAAGGCATTGGCTTATTCTTTGCACGTGCGGTATATGGGCCTAGATAAGCTCCTCTGCTTCCTCTGTGAGTTTTGTTCCAAAAAATTCTTTGTTCAGAGATACTGAGCGATGTGTGCTCTGGCGCTTGCCTTCCTTGGGCTTCATGAAGTGCAGACTGCACCTAAGTACTCATCCTCTTCTGAACTGTATACTTCTGTTTAGTACAGCATAGTCTAGGGGCTAACTGATGTAAATTTTTAAGAATTTTGTAGAAAGTCCAGAGAGAGTGCTGTTTAACTATCCGCCAAAATTAAGATGTTGGTGTACTTCAAGCCATATACTGAAATCCACACTGCCTCTGTGGTTACTTGCACTGAGAGCAGTGAGTAAACAGCTGGATGTATTTTTCCCCAAATCATACAAGCCTTACCATTAGTGTAATTTCTATATAGATTGAAGAAAAACTAAAACATTATTTTTGAAAGGAGACCTTCTTGTCTCTGTATATGCTCACACATGCATGAACACATAATGATCCAGAAAGAGTAATTTATTTTTTTTTTAAAACCTGAGTTATAAAAGGAACCCCCCTAAACCCAGTGAGCTGTGGATGGGCTGGGTCCTGATCTATATGGACCACCAGTACAGAGTTTCTTTTTGCCGTTATGGCTGATCTCTGAGACTTGGCAGTAAGTTCTGCCTGATATTTATCATGCATTTACATTTAATATGTTTTTCTGAAAATACAGACTGAACATGAGTTTAAATAGAAATTGAGAAGTGATTATAGCTCCAAAACAGTTCTGTTTGCATTGTATGAACGTGGTCTTGGTGTTTCAGCTGCACAAGAATATAAATTATATGGTTAAATTATCAAGGCTAGGGATTGCAAGGAATGTCTAGGAATGCTTTTCCACTCGGTGGGATCCTCAGTGATAAAGGGAACGTACAAGTGGAGGCTTCATGTGAGGGTTTTTGGGGGAAGGCAGAATGAAACCTGGGCTCTGACAGCCACCTTCATCATCTTCACGATTAGTCTGATACACCAGTTTTCTGGCCGACTGGTGCTTAGAACATCTTGAAGCTAAACCAAAGGGTGAGGGCTTACAGAGCATACTATTGTTTCTTCTTTCTTCCTTTTTTTTTTCTTTTTTCTTTTGTGTTGGTTTCAAATGCAGTAACTAGTTTCCAAACTATATTTTATTAGAATTTTGTTTTTTTGCATTCTCATTCATTGCATTTAATATTTCAAGGTGCTTTGGCTGACGCTGAGTATTGTGTCCCTGAGGCGCAAGTCATACATCCTGCTCAACTTCAGAGTTGCCAAAGTGTCTCTGGAAATCTTCCAGCTAAACTGGAAGGGCCTGGTTCGAGATGGGTGGCAGGTTAATGGGGAGAGATCTCTCTTTATGAATGATTCCTCCAGGAGTAACAGGAAAATGGAGGGAGTATTCACACCAGCTCTGTGCGATGCGACTTCTGTGAGATTCCTCTGCCTCAGGCCTGAAGGAAGGGAACTGTGAGGTCTAGCAGTGTGAGGGCAGCCCAGAAAAGGGGGCTTTTGAGCTGTAGAGGCTTCTGTTTGCCAGTATGCAGAAGGGACTGGGGCCGTGCCCAGGGCATACCGGGCTTTGGGAAGACGGGTATCAGCAGCTGAACAGGTGGATCTGTCGCTCCTCCCGTTGAATAAGGAGAGCTGGAGAAGGACCAGAGGAAATCATCTAATCCAAAACCTCCGTGTCATGGAGTCCTTTGCATAGAGATGCCAGATTAGGGTATGAAAGAGGATTTTGGTCCCAGGCTGAACGTGCAGTACATAACAAGATTATGTGCCATGAGAGTGAAAATTTCTTAGACTTTAGGTTGCTTCCTGTAATTCTTTTCTGTGGTTCAGAGCCTCAGACTTATATTTGGGTGCTTTTGTATTTATTTTGTGTATATTTTTTTATTATACAAGTTATATATAAATTTATAGACATAAGAGTGTATATGCACCTGTTTATTTGAATATATTTCTATGTATACACATTTTATAAGTATTTTTAATATACATTACTGAAATAGATTGATTTTGTTCTTTGTTTCCTTTATCAGTTTGCTGAAAGCAGTCAGAAAAAAGAGGCTTTACAAAAAAGCATTGAGAAATCAAAAATGGGACGTGAAGATACTGTAAGTCACTGGGGCAGGGGAGGCATTCCTACCAGGAAACAGAGCTACAAGTATGCACCATTTGTAAATACTAATGTAGTCATTGGAAATCCATTAAGAATTCTAAATACTGGAGATGAGAAAGGGACAGAAAAAAATCAAATATAAGATTATTCCTTAGTTGATCAAGTGCTAATGAGTAAAGTATTGACAACTGGCTGCTCCAAGGCTGAGAAAAATGTGTGACTGCCTGAAGCCTGGTAATCTTCCAGGCTTTTTCAGATTTAAAGATCTCTTAAACTACCCAGAGGTATGTACCAAAGTTGCCAATGGTTGCTGAACTGCCAAATCTAGTAACAGCAAACTTAGGTGTTGGGGGTCTTAATTTTTTTTATCTTATTTGTAATCTAGGTTTCTCAATTACTATTCCGAGCAGCCATGTAAGCTTGGTGCTCTTTGCATGCTGGAGCTGTTAACAGTGCAAAATAATATTTCGGCTTCATATTTACCACACATATGAAGTAGCACATCAGTTAGAAATACCTCATATGGTATTCTAAGTTGCTGGTTTGTTTTGAGATGCTCAGCCTAAAATGGTTTAAACGTGCAATAAATAAATGCGTAAACAAGGACAGCCAAAAGCTTTCAGGTGGAATTGAGTTTTGTAGGGAAGTGCCAAATCTTAGAATCCAAAATGTTTTATAGAAATGCTCTGGGTTTTACTGTAATCAGGGAATCACAGCCAGGTTTCTCACACAGTTGTGCTTGTCAGGTTTCCAAATGGACCATTCGAGACTTGGGCTTCTCCCCACACGGCCTGCCCTAGTCACAAGGAACTGTTGGTCCTGGAAATCCTGGTCTGGCTGATGCTTCCAACATTTTGGTTCCGGATTATACATCAGGAAGAAGTCCCGAGAAATCTAGATCACGATGTAGATCTCTGAGCAGCTGGCCTCCATACCCCAGCATCTGGAAGCTTTTGATTTCCAATCTGCGTTTTCAGAACGTGCTGAATCCAGAATGCTGGCAAAAGCACTGGGAATATGGAAGTTTGGGAAACCAGACAACCCAAAACCTCAGACTGCTGGGCTGCCATGGAGATTGCTGTTGGCTAAAAAGCGGATGGTTTACAAACTCATGCTCTGTGGCTTTTTTAGGCTACCCAGTGCCCTAGCCCGAGTTCTTTGAATATCAGCCAGTTGCAGTGTTTGGCTGTAACTACAGACTGAATTAGAAGTATGTGCTGAGTTGGCTATGGGAGGCCTCATGTTGAGTCAGTGTCTGCAGATTCTTACTGATCCATAGAATATCTGAGGTTGACATTGTGTACTCTCCCAGCAAAGATTACTGTGTCGTAAATATTTGAATTTATTTTTGAGACCACTACTCTTAAATGGTGTGGGGAAAAGAAGGAGAAAAATAAATTCAGAGGGTGTTCATACGCAGCATCCTGATTTGTGGAAGTGTGAATGGTAGGTTTTTCTGTAATGCTGTCTGTAATTACAAGACTAGCACTCCTAAATACCGTTTAACCTTTAAGCCCCACAATTAAGAGATCTGTTTGGAGTTTGTCAAACCACATTGAGTTCAAAGGTTGTAGAAAATTGTTCTTTTGTTTGTCCATTTTGGCCTTAATTTTTTTTCCTTCCAGTTTGTACTCAGTATCATTTAGTGTCACTGAGAGTTTTGTGTGTGCATAAAAAGCTCAACTGGTTCATTGATAGAAAGCAGTAGTGAAAACAGCTTTTAAATTTACATATTTTTATTTTTTTGGAAAATGTTCTGTGCAGTAATTATTGATTTTTATTTTTCTGCCTTTTTTATGACTCCCAACATACTTTGAATCCTCAGGCGGAACGTGCAGCTCTGATAGAGGAACTTGCTGCCCTTCGGCAGAAAAAAGGGCAGCTAAAGGCAGAAATAGACAAATACAGAGAATGTGATCCAGACGTCGTTGAAGAAATGCGTAAGTTGTGTATCATTTAAAGTGAGCTTTTGCACAAAAAGGTCTGCTCTGGTTTAGCTTAAAACCTGGTATGCAGAGATAAGTCAAAGAATAGCTGCTTTTCGTTTTAAAGCTGTAAGGAATACAATACAGGTACACTGACCATTTCTTTTCATGTTCTATTATACTATATAAGGGGGTTTTTATTGGTATTTACTCTGCCAGCAGCTGAGCAGTTAACAAACAATCTTAAAATTGAAATACTCTGATGTGTTAAAATTAATATTGGGACCATTCTTTCTAGAATTATATTAATTCTATAACTTCAAGTGTGCTGAACCCTAGAATGTGTGTAGGAATAGTAGTCCCTGGCTCCCATTTACCTTCAATTCCGTGCTAGCAAAACAGATAGCTTTCTACTTACTGTGTCTTATCTATTTAGAACATAACCATTTCATTAGAGACACTCAATTGTCAGTTACGCGTAAGTATGGTACTACACTGTTGACTTACTGTTTGTACTGTCTCTGACATGCTGGGTTTTGGTTGGAGTTTCTAATGCTAATGGAATACGAGGAATGATGAGCGACTGTAATACTTAATATGGAATTGGGCACTGAAATGTACTTAATATTCTGATCCTTAGCATAAAAGATGAAAAGCATGCATGAAATTTTATTGAATTTTCTCTACTTCAACTTTCGTGATTTATTTATTAGGCTCTTACGTTGGTACCCAAACATCACTGCATATTCAGTTGCTGTAACGCCAAAATGCCATTACAGAGTGGTGAGGAACAGGCACAGACCTTTTTCTGAGACGCTGTCTGACTGAATCTTTCTCTTTCCTTACTCTTCTAACAAAGTCCACAGCGTTAGAAATGTGCTGAGAGAAAGCCAGGAACATAAACAGAGTTGGCAGCACACGCTAAAATTGGACAGATATTATTTATTTTGAGGGGCTGTGACATTTTTTGCCAGCTGCGTTCTCTTTCCCCAAGGATGTAATGGTATGCCGGGGAATAAGCAAACTCGAGACCTAAGGTTAGTTACTGTGCTGTAAATCCCTCGCCGCGTGCTCTCCTGAGGACAAGTAAAAGACACATTCCAGCTGATTCGAGCTGTAAAAATGAACGAGGTTAGGCAGAGACCGACAGCAGAGGGGTTCGTAGTGCCAAGTATTTTACCTGCTGAGATACCCGTACAGTAGGCGTTGCACTGAGTGATGTGAGGCGCCTCTCTTTTGAAGCGGTCGCAGTGAGCACGTTCCTAAATACAAGGCACAAGGGGGCAAATCCCAGCCTGATTGCTAGGGCAAACTGCATTAGCTGGCAACACAGAGACTAATATCCTGAAAAGAGGGAAAGAATAACTACTTTGTAATTTTATTATTCGTTTATTGTTATTTTGTTATTATATTATAACTTGTTAGTTACTTCATGGCCTTCTGTCTCTCTGTTTTGTTGTGGTTTTTTGTTTGGTTTGTTGTTGTTTTTTTGGGTTTTTTTTTTGTTGAAGTGTGTGGAAGTTCTGCATGAGCTTCTGCAATGGAGAGATGAGCATTTAAGGGAGTTGGTGAGGTTACCTTTGTTGGCCTACCTGTAGGATTCCCAGGGGAATACGCAGTAGGGTTTCGAAAATAATTTGTTCCTGACCTTTGATTAAAAAGTTTCTGCTTCTTTATATATTTCATCAGTCGTTGTTGCACTGGCAGTGCACATTGTTGCTGGCAACGTATAAATGGCAATGTCAGTTTTGGGGACTTACTGTCTTTGTCAAAGCTGAATGGAATTTTACAGGCTTTAAGGGAAAGGAGGGGAGGAGAGGTGGAAGGTTGGGGGACGTTTCTCTTCTTCCAGAGTGTGGAGAAGTGCAAAGGCAAAACACGATGCGGGAAGTTAACGTCTTTTAGTGTAAGAAGGCAATAAAGAATCTCAGGCAATGGAAGGTGTTCAGCTAGACATGAAAGTTACTGCCACTGTTTCACAGAATTACCTTATAGTCAAAGTTATTGGTTCACAGGGTTTAAAGCATTGTCAAACTGCACGTGAGTGATATGATTTTCTACTGGCTGTACAACTTAGGTAACATAGTCATTGTGATTATTTTCAGTTAGATCATCTGAGCAGATTACTAACTCTACATTACCTGATTTTAATTTTGAATTGGACATCAGAGGTGGCTGTTATGTTGTATAATTGCACTCTTTTAAAGAGTTGGATTGTTCAATATAGTATGTTTCGTAACGGGCAGTTGTCACTTTCTACATTTAGGGTTTCCCTTTTCTTCCTTAATAACTTAAACCTGTAATGAAGTCTTTCTGATGCTCAGTATAAAATTTCACTCTATTAATTTCCATCCAATATCACATAGCTGCCTTGATTTTCCTTGTGGTATTTTAGGGGTGTATCAAATTGTCATCTGATTTCAGTGGCCTTCAAATTTGGTGTCTGCTTTGCTATGCCTTTTTTTTTAAAAGGACTATTGCAGAAATAAACCTATTGTACAGCAATGACCCTCATTAAAACACACGCACACTAATTCCAAGGTCAGAACAAAGTTTGGATGATTGATAGCAAATATCTGAGGAGTCAACTAAAAGCTGAACATGTGTCTTGCTTCCGGAGTCTTGTGGTGGGAAAGTGATGTTTGACCCGTGTAACTAAATATACTATAATACATATTCACAAGGGGGCAAATCAGAATGCTAAAATACTAACCCTGGTTTTTGCTGACTTCACTGCTTGTCCTTTTAATATTAGTAACAAATGTTTTGCTATATGTTTTGGCTTAATTTCCTTGGCTTTTGTATTAGAAAGCTGAAGTGTAAACTCTAATGCCTTCCCAAGTTTACAGCATTTGAATACGGAATTTCAGTATTTGTGATAATTAACTACAGTAAATAGCAGAAGAAACAAGATTTAGGGACTGACCACTAGAGGAAGCTACATAATAGTCTGGTCTTGTGGATATATTTGGGTAATTCCATTTTACAGGTAGGGTATCGTAAAAATATATCTAGAATTGCAAAACATACGGATTTCTTCTAACGACCACTGCAGTTCAGTGGTTGAAGCTTGTCTTTGCCACTTGGAAATGTTATTTAAGCCATCTTGTGCAAGTTAGGATTGAGTAATAACTTATTCCTCAACATTAAAGGCAGTAAAACTGACAACAGTCGTTGGAAGTGAAAAAAATGAGAAATATTATGTTCTGTTACGTTCAAATCAATTTGAAAATGTGTTATGCGTAGAGGTGTATTTAATGTTTCAAAAACTTAGTACCAAGTACTAAATTCTTTTGGGGGTTCCTTACTAATACTGGGAATAGTCCTTGTTTGTAGAGGGGAAACAGTAGTAAAGAAATGAAGATTAGACTATCTTGGCTAATGGAGGGGTTTTAACCTGAGTTGCATCAGTTACTCAAAATTTTTCAAAAAGCTGATAATTTACAAAATGGTTTAATGGATTTGCCTTTGTGTTTTGTGGACAAGACTATTGTTCAGAAAACATATCAGAAAGGTTATTTAAACTAAAGAGCCTTTGTCAGTGCTTTCAGTTAATGAACTATTAGGTAGCTATTTTTATAAATGTAATGAGTCACTCAGAAAAGTGAATGTCAACAAATAATTTTAAACCCAGACTAGGTGCCACCAAGATCAATAGGGTACAGATCAAGCCTATAGAGAGTGGTTTTCTAATTGCCTCTAGATGCAATATGTTCAGTTTGCAATTAAGAGGATGTTTTCTAGCTACTGACCATGAAATATGCACCTGGCATCTGAGACACAAGCTGTGCTTTTTATGGTTTATGCATCAATACCATTAACAAAGATCTGCAATTACAAGTTAGTCATTCTGTTGAAGTTAGACTAGTGTCTCCACCCACACTTACGTTAGCCTTAGAGGGTTAAACTACGCTTTCTTTGGAGTGAACCAGACGGTTGCTTAAAAGTACATAGAAAAAATAATAGATTTAAAAGCAAGCAGTCCTTTTTTTAGTTTCATCTTTCAGAGAATTGCATATTTAATGTATTCATCTGAAGTTCTGGATGAGGATATGACAGGAACTAGACAACGTATGTACGTAACTTGCGAGCTACCTGCTACTAATGAAAACAAAACAACAAAGCCCACCCTCCTTTTTTTTTTTTCCTTTTTTTCCTTTTTTCCTCCATCATGGAGTACCAGAATGTATATAGAGGTGCACCAGTAATGAACACATTTACTCAACTAATTGCATCAAGCTAAGATTTTTTTTTTTTTTTTATGCTTCCCCCATTCCCTATACTGTTCTTTGAATGGCTTGTCATTCTGTTGGAAGGTTGGCAAATTAAATTACCTGTTCAAAAGCTGCATTAAAAGACAAAGCAAAATGCTTTACCAAAACTAAACAGAACTTTATTCCTAATTCTTTCCAGAAATTCTAAATGTACTTGTATGTAATCATAGTTACACAGAGTAACAGTAAACATAAATTTTAGGTGTTAAGTAAAGTTGAAAAAGGAACAAGGTACTAATGAGTGGAATTACAAATGTATACTTGATCACTTTGGTAATCATAGAAGTGAGAAGGAATTGCAAGCTTTAGCAGTATTTCTGCTCCTTTGTCTTCATCCCTTCCCATTTTCTTTTCATCTTGCAAATCCAGAGAGGCTTGTTTGCAGTTCAGTTATTGAAAATGCTGGTCCTTCGGTGGAGCAAACACTTGCAGAGCGGAATCTGGCTGTGATTACCAGAGGCCATAATGTGGCGGTTTAGGGACCTTCCCTGACAAAAGCAGGTTAAGGAGTTCTCACCTCGGCCCTTCGTTGCTATGCTGCAGTTCACCAGTGATAACAGCAAGTTGTCAGCTCGAGTCAGGAACTGATGGTGTATATATCCTTGTCTTGTGGTGGACTCTCCCGAGGTCTTTGAAGTCTCGCTTTCCACCAAAGAGTCTGTCTGATGAAGTCTTTCACCGCCTTCTTCAGAAGGCTTTCTTCCGTGAGGTAATCTGTCGTGCATCTCCCAGAATTGTCTGTCTTGTGGCAGTTGCCCTGAAGAGCAACCAGGGATCCCCTGACCTAGGAGCACATCAGGTGACAGATTTTCAAAGGGCATCTTCCTGAACTCTGCAGTGAGTTGAACTGTGTAAAAAAGGGGTTTGGAAAGAACTGAGCGAGGAACAGGGGTAGGTAAATGGGTGAGCAGGTTCTGGCACTTGGAAAGACAGGAGAATGTAACAGCCACGAAGAATAACGAGCGAAAGACCGCCGGGACAGACTGGTGCAGCTTCAGATGCATCTGCACCTGTGTTCCTAAGGTGCAAAGCTTCAAGGGAAATGTGGGGCTTTTGACTGAAGCTGGAAAACTGAAGTTCAGAAGGGTCATTTGGCTTTCAGCAAAAGGCCCTAGTTCTCTGTGTTTCAGAGAATTTCTCTGCCTCTGTTTGGCCTAAAGTTTGGACTCCAGCTAAAATGTTACTCTGCAATGAAAAACTGTCCTAAATGTTTAGACACATGCATGCTTGTGGTGTTATACCTCAAACAGTTTACGGTTGGACTTGATGATCTTTGAGGTCTCTTCTAACCATAATGATTCTATGAAACACATTCTAGCAAGACTATTCTTGGAAAGCGCCAACTTGCTTTAAAATGAATCTGCATTTTAGCTGGTTAAGCAAAAAAAAAAAGGAACAAATTTTAAAATAGCTTGTCTTTTGTCAATGGGGTTTTACTTGGACACTTGGAAGAGAGGCAGTTGGAAGATTAAATCTTTAGCTAACATATGTAACACCCTGCTTAAATAAACGGGCTACTCTAGCAAGTTACCTTTTCTTGAAATTAGATGAGAATGCTGACAAGGCGTATTTTGTTCTTTCTGTTTATTTTATTTCTTATTTGATTATTTAGAATGGCAGAAAAAATATGTAGGGTGAGAGGCAGACAGGTGAAATATGTGGGAATAATTTTTTTTGTCTGAGGCAGTAAATCTTTGTGGCAAAAGCTGTTGAGCTGCTTAGGAATGGTAGACACTTCATAAAATTTGTGATGTAGAAAATGGCTGCTTGTGACTACATTTATGATACTCCTTGATTTAGAAATTAATCAGTAGCAATCCATTTGGCCATATTTTAAGGCCCTGAAGAGAACATCAAATGGAATTAATCTATAGATCTTTTATATATGAAATTAAAAGGCTTTTGTGGAGTTAGACCTACTAGGTTAGTTGTGTGTGGTACCATTCATTCAGACTGTCTTGAAAAGGTTATGGTGATAGTCAAAGGAATTATTTTTTTTTTAAATAAAAAATTATGTCTTTTTGTGGCTTCCACATGCAAAATGAGATCAGGAAAGGTATTGTGGATTTTTAATTTGTTGTCTTCAGTACTAAGTTGCAGGATTGTCAAACATAGTCTTCCCTGACCTTGTTTAAAAAAATACATTGCCAATCTCATGTGTTCAGGAATCTCCCGTATGTTATGGGATGGTAAGTTATGTTTTCATCATGGGTTCATCTAGATTAGGACCATATATTATCAATGTATATTCGTAATATAGATAACTTGTTCTGTGCTGTTTAACTGCAGACATTTTGCAGGGCAGATTGTATGAGTACAAGACTAATCTTGGCACGGTGCTGTATTTGAGAGCATTTCCAGTGTTTTTTGTCCCCTCCTCACTTTGACATCTTATGAGCTAGTTTCACTGAAAAGAGCAGGATATCAGAAAACAGTCTGGAACAGAGAACCAATTTGGAAACACCTAGAAGAACATGGAGATTTTGTCTTTGCCACTGTAGGAGACCTTTGTAGATTGGGAGAAGTTTGTCTTTGGTGTTTCGACTCAGTTTTGCATGATATTGTGGTAAGGAAAGTAGGGAAATATAATCCTGATGAAACTGCAGTAGTGTGAATCTCAAACTACTTTATAATTGTACTCAAGGTGTATTTGTATTCAGTATCGGAAAGGGAGATTGAATTGATGAAACTCTATAATAGGGTCTGTTGTGTCTGTACATCTGCTCAGTATTTACATTAATGAGCTGGATAACAGAATAGAAGATACGATTTTGTTACATTTGCAGATGACGAAACTAGGAGAGACTGCATGGACAAAGGAGAAGGTGAGATTTCAAAATGAGCATGACAAATTGCAAAGATAGTCTAAAAACACCGAATAGAATTGAGTAGTGGCAGATGCAAGGACGTATATGCATTCAAGGATACTGTATTACACAAATGATCCAGAGCAGTTGGTTAAGTAGGGAGGGTTTGAAAAAGATGTCAGGGTTATAGCAGTTTACAGGTTGAATAGAAGACATTCTTGTTCTGAAAAGCAAAATCTGCATACTAAGATACAGGAACAGAAGTATAACTAGCAATGAGATGTATGAAATAATCTTTCTACTCAAGTTGGCATTAGTGAGGCTTCAGCTATAGCACTGTGTCAGCGTTGGATATCCTACTTGAGAGTATAACTAACCAGGGAGAATTCAGAGTAGAGCAAAAAGACCAGAGATTGAGCAACCACGTTCTAGGAGAAAAAATTTTACCAAAATAGGGCTCAAAAGAAGATTGCTCCTGGTGGGTTTCACATATCTGTATCCACTTCAAAAAAGGAAAGGAAGAGCCCATTGCTCAGGCTCATGGAGAACTTGGCAATAAGTAATAGCCTTAAATTGCAGGGGAAAAAAAAAAGTTAGGAAAAACTATACTAATGGTAGCAATAATCAAACACAGAACTAGATTGCCTGGGAAGATTGCAAAAGCTGTAACACTGGAAACCTTAAAAACAGGCTGCAAATACCTCAGAAATGGCATAGGTAGGGTTGGACATGCATTGAGTCATGGGTACAGAGAGCAGAGGACCTCCTGTGATGCCTTCCCGACTCTTCTCTGCAGCTCGGTGAGAAGCGAGGCGTGCAGCCAAGTGACATCCTGAGCCCGACAAAGCCCACAGGGCTCTGGGCTGCGCTTCCTTGTGAAAGGCAGTTCAGCAGCACAGAAGTCTGCAAGTTCCTTCAGCTGTGCTGTGGGTATGGGGTTTATCAGCGAATGAAGTGGGCAGGGAGGAGTTGTCCACGGAAAAAAAACCCAAGTGGTGTTAGGGAGCCCTGGATCGGGAAGTTGGTGTGCTTGTTTCCCTTTTGTAAGCACATTGCTTCCCTCTGTTCTTTGGGTAAGAATAGAGGTGTTCTAGTTATGCAACTAAGATTTCAGCACAGGCTTTCAGGTAGAATGCTTGAAAGGTAAACGGTCTTTTGCTGTGGGTACATGAATATTGTAAACCTAAGTGCAAAAGCTTGTATTTTGCATAGAGGAATCTTTTGGTAGCAATTCTGACAAAGTCTCTTGGACGTTTTCCAGAGAGACACTGTGTACATCCTGATGAAATTTGACAGTGTGACCTTTTCGTATGGGACAGACGGAGCTTTCACTGATGAGACTTGGCGCTTTTTTCAAACATACCAGCAAAGATCACGGACCCTTTGAAAGCGTATTCCCAGAGTTGTGGATCAGCTTATTAGTAGCTTTACTATGCACTGCAGTGTCTTACCATGTAGACAAGACTGACACTATGTCATGTATTTGCTCAGGCTTATTTTCAAGCATATATACATACATATGTATTTCATACATACACACACAGAGCTCTTGCAGCAGAAATGCTAATTTAATTCATTCATATATCAAATTTTTCTATCACAAATGGCTTATGTTATGTTCTATGCTTTTTTCAAATAGTTGTAGACCAGCAGGTAGGATTCATAATTGTCAACGCTTTTTCTTGTAGTTCCGAAACTTTATTCAGAGTCTAAATGTAAAAAGAGATACTCCTTTTTATTATTTAGTAATATGTCAGTATAAATAGTTCTTTTGAATTTGTGATGTCATTTAAATGAGAAATCATATTTATGCATTGTCTTGAATTTAGTCATCAATTCTGAAGCATTGTGACCTGTTGATTAATATCATGGGGATAAGTGTTATGTGGGATACTGGAGTATGGGGGAAGAATGATGTGTTATTTTGAATTCAAAGGAGTTGACAGAATTCTGATGTGCTATCAGTCTTCTACACAAGAGCTCTTTATTCTGCTTATAAAAGGAAACACCTCTTTGGGAAGCATGGGGGAAGGTAAAGATGGCATGTAGTGTGGAGGTATCTCTGCCTAAGACTTGGTTACAAAATGTTCTTCTAAAGCTGTCCTTGCTATGTTGTGAGTTACCCTGTTGACAGCGTTGTAGACTGCTCAGTCTTAAGGATATTTGAATCTGGACTTTAAAGAAGCCGCTTGATCCCATCATCGCCATGAATAGTCTTCAATGGCAAGCTACCGTCTCCTGATCAGAGCTGCTAGTGTCAGTTTGTGGATGGACATGTCAGTGGGAGTTACGAGGCAATTACCCTTTGTACTCTCTGTGGGTGATGGGTGTATAATTTCTATGTTCACCTTCTACCCTGGCCTTTAGAGACGTGCTCTTTATTTGCATGAGACGTTTTCATTAATGGGAAAGATTTTGGAAACTCTGCATCACAGGATATTATAACGATGCTTCTCCAAGTACACAAATATCTGTCACAGCATTATGATAGCAAGGTAGACGGTGTTTCTGGAAAGTGAGAGCAGGCTGTGAGCAGGAGAATGGATAACCCTGCAGAACGCAATGGATAATCAGTATTTGGAGATTCAAGTTCACATACTGTTCTTAGGGTAGTTGCCAATTTTTGTATTTAAATTCAGTCTAAGTGGATGCAGAATTATTACTGGAATTCAAATCCACATAATGCAATTAATTTACCCTGACCAGTTTCATGAGAGAGATTGGGAATCTTTGGGCTAATAATCCTCACTGACCCCTGAGAACAGTTGCAGCTGTCTCTGCATTTCATGCAGAAGAATTGCGATTCACACTGTAAAACTACTCCCTCTCCCACATGCTGAAGACCGCAGTTGTATTTTGCACGTATCTGCTAACAATCCCACAGGTTGATGGGTCACTGTCTCTTTGAGAAGGTGCTGGTTCCCTTCTTAAGTGAGGAAATCCATATGGTTTTCTTGTGGCATTAGTGGTGGTAGGTCAAAACTGGCACCAAACTGTGCTAATTTTGTAGAGATAACTAGCTTTTGTTCTTCTGTAGAAATAGAGGTTCCTGGACCTGAAAATTTTGTGTAAACATAAAAATATAACTTTAAGGATTATTGTAAGTAATCCTGAAAATACAAGAGTAGAAGCTAGGAGAGGAAAGAAAGCTACAGCTCTTTCTTCATTTCCAAGTCTAGAGGTGGTTGGGAACTGATTCTGGCTGTTGAGATTTTTTTAGTATAGCTGTTGGAGCTGGCATATGTTACCTTTACAGTCTGATTTTGAATACTATTCAGTGACTGCTTCCCTAGTATTCCTTTTACGATATGTGCAGGACTTAAAAAAGCTTTTAGGAGGAACCTGAAAGTAGGTTTGGAAAATGTTTGTGAGGAGATGGTGGTGGTTGTTGCTATTGCAATTGTTTTTAACTCATGGAAGTGTCCGAAGTCTGATAGAAAGACTCACTTAGTCTCCTGGAGTGTGTATGTTGTGTTGATGAGGTATGTAGCGGTCTTCCCCTCCTGTGGAAATGTGTGAGGCTTCAACAGTTTTTGGTCGTTCCATTTTGGAATGCAAATAGGACCTTTAATTTGCACCACCACCACCCTTCCAGGAAAAAAGTGAGCAAATCTGGGGGAAGGAGTGGAGAGGAAAGAGGAGGCTGTAGTTCTGCAGTATGCTGGGAACGGCTGTAGGGCGTCCTGAGCCAGGCCAGAAACAATGTGGCCTTACTGTGTGAAGATTTGAGCCAAGATATATTGCCAGTTCAGATTTGTTCAGAAACGTTGCTGTGTTGACGTTTTGTGCTGCTGGCCTTCACTCCTGCCCAAGTGCTGTCCATCTGCTTTAGGTGGCCCCTTACTGCACCTCCTGTCCACAGGCCCTTATCAGCTCTGTCTCCTGGTCTGCGCCAGAATCCCTGCGGGTCGCTAGTAGAATGTCACTCGCCTGCATTAAAATGCATGTTTCCAACCCTCCCTCCCTCCCTTTGTAGATGTGCGTTACTGCTGGACCTTCCTTTCCCTCCCTTTGCTTTCCTCTAAGGGGATGCAGGGGCTTGTCCCAGTGATAAGGATAATCACAGATGCTTAGGACAATGGTTCAGCTCCCAGAATTGGGGCTTTTTGAGTTCCCTGCAGTTCTCCAGAGATACCTGGGGTTGAGGGAAGAAGAGACTTCCATGAGGACTGGTCAAAACTCTGACCCTTAGCCTTTCACTGTTCAGGGCATGTTTGCAGGTGTGTTTTGCTAAGATAACAGACTAGTGTTGCAAGCCACGCTGCTCCTGGGCTTTGCATTGCTGTACACACAGCGGTTGCTCTTGTTCAGTTCAGGAGAGACAATGCAAGCTTCCATTTTCCTGCTTAGAAAATGCCAAGTGTGCCAGAAATTGGTCAGCAGAGGGTACAGGTGCGTGGCTCAGCCAAGTGAATGACTTGTGTCCTGCAGGCATGGGAGCAGGAAAGTTTATTGATGCATTGTCACACAAGTTGGTGAAATAAGTATGTAACATCCAGAACAAATGGATTATTCAGTTGCTTCCAGGCAGCAATGTATATATTGTCAGCCTATGTGCAGATGTATAGATATAAAGTAGAGCATAACTAGGGCCTAACAGTGGTAATGAGAACATCTGGAAGCATCTGGAACATATGTTGCCTCCTGTATTGCTCACCTCTTCTGCACATTTGGCCCTTTCACTGTCCTGCACAGCTTCTGTGCTGGAGCACTATTTATTAGCTGTCAAAAATCCAGTTGTGATGGAGAAGCGCTGGTCAGCAGGAGGATCAGCAGGACTCCAGCCAAGCTTGGGACCCAGTGGTGGTGGTGGCTTTTGCAATTAGCCAGTTGCCCTCAGCACTGTCTCTGAGTTTCTCCTTTTTACAGTCCACACAGTTTGTGTCCTGATTCTTCTTTGGTGTACACATTTTTAAGTTCCCATGCTATTGTCTCCTGCAGATCTTAAACTTTCTTTTTCAGTGCAGTCTAAGAACCAAGAGGCCGATGGCGGTGTGATCCCATGGAAATAGAAAACAGGCAATCAGAAGTAGCACGACTTTGAGTTACATTGGCACAGAAAATAGGTGTGTCGGGGGATGTCTGTTTTACTACTTCCCCTTTCCCTCACTCTCCGTGCACATACACATACAGATGATGGGACCAATGAAAGTCCCCAACAAACAACTATAAAAGGTTTCCAGAAAGCAGTCATGGTGCAGATTCCTTCATTTCTGTCAGTTTTTGTGATGGAGTCGGGGTCCTCTGAAAGATGCTGGTGATGACGCAGATGTAGCTGGTGTCTTCAGGTGACGCAGGTCCATAACTAGCAATACCTGTCTCACCTTCCTCTTTCAGGCATGATGTTGGATACAGCAGGCGGACAAGATTCTGCAGTGGAATCATAGGCAAGAGTTGAGCCTGATACCAAGGAATCTTGCCTTCAGGTAGTTAAATGCTCAGCCCATAGCCATGAGGCAACAGCTGAGGTGATGACATAGGTGATTGCAGTAGTTTCTGGAGATGGATGAGGTGTGTTTCCCCCACCCCAAATTAAAAAAAGAAATGTGAGGGAAAAATTTAAGTGAAGGAATTAGTGGCTAAGCAGAGTGCCGTGCCATCCTGCAGCTGTGGCAGTGACAGTCCCACTTGATGACAAGAGACAGCACAAGCTGGCTTGTTTGCATGAGCTTGCTCTGACTGGACAGTTATGAACACATGGGTGTCTTCCCGCTTGCCAGGCTAGCTGGCCTTGCTGTCGATGCAATATGCCTGATGGTCTAAGCAACTTTCAACATGGCAGAATAAATCCATACCTGCATCCCTATGGTGCTGTCATGTACATGGGCCTGTGGGCCAGCTAGTGTAAATGGGAAACAATGGGCCCCAGCCTCTTGTGAGTGCATTTCCTAAGATGTCCTGTGCCTGAGGCTTTACAAATGGCTCATATTTACCCAGCTCTGAGCCCCCCGGCAGCAGAGTAACGTGGGGAATGTGTGTTCCCAGTTCCTGAAGGACTGAGGCAGCCTCTTCTTTGATATTCAGCCAGGTTGTTTGAATGTCACCTTCCCTATCCTGGAGTTCTGCCTCCACTTATGATTCTTCCACACTTCTGCCCTGACACTTTGCTGCCAGTCTGTGATCAGTCCCAGGTGGTGCATGGAAAGAATGACATGGTTAAAACACTTCTTCATTTTATTTGTATAACATTTATTCTCAGGAGTTTCTTTTGTTTGGGGTTTTTTTGTTATTTCTCTGCTATTTAAGTCATTGGAGGCGCTGCCAACTGTGGGGTTTCCCCATTATAGCTTCCTGCTCTTGCTACCGTGATTTCATTTCTAGCCACAACTCGGTGGTAGGCAGCCACCGCCATTCTGACCACCCTGTTGCCCAGCCTGTATCTGTTGGCCATCTCAGCCTTTTCTTTGACAGAGGCAAGAAGTCGCGTTTTAAAAACACGTGATCACATATGTGTATTTTAACATGCATAAGCAATGCCTGAAAGGTGACAACGCACCGTGCTGCCACTGTTGGGTTCTGTTTAATGTGCTGTACCAGGCAGTCAGTGGGCTTTAAGCACAGGGCTGTGTGCTGAAAGCTGGAGGAGCTTAGAGCTGCTGTGTGATGCAGAAGCACAGGGCTCAGCTGGTTAGCAAAGCTGGTTCCAGCAAAGCAGAGCTTTCTGCTGAGACCTAGCAGGTGCCATGGACTAGGCTGGCTCGCCCGCCATCAGGATGCTGTCATCTCGCAGCTCTGGTTCCACGGAGTTTAATACTATCCTGCTTTTCCCTCCTTCATTCCAAACCTCATTACTGGGAGTCAAATACAGCTTTCCAGTTTTACTCGAGAGTTTCAGAAAAATGCTGAGGGAAGTATCATAGCTAACACATTTAAAATCTTGACCAGTGAAAGCCCTTCCTCTGCAGACTCGCTTTAAGCAGCGCTAGGTAAAGTACTGTTCCAAATGCCGCTGGCTGCCGGTGTGTTGGCAGTGCTGCGGGTCGTGGAACCGAACAAGTCGGGGTGGCAACGAGCAGTCAGCAAAGGAAGTGAGGAAAGTCTCTCTCGAGCAAGGAATAACTTGATTTTCTGATGCATGCAAGCAAGCAAAAATGCCATCTTCTCACCCGCTCCCTTTTTTTGCCCATCTTTCTTTTTTGCTTTTCTTCATGCTGTGCCCAAACTTCCTAATTGTAGGCCATTTTTAGAAACTATGCTGGTTTTGAAATGGTTTTTTACTCGGATTCAAGCATTTTTCACATCAATTACTGAAGGGTAGAATTGAGTATTCTACCCTATTAAGGGTAGAATAATGAGTGCTTCCATTCCTGTGTGCTAGCAGATGATTTTTCAACATAATTTAATTTTGCCTGAAGTATAATCTTTATAACAACGGATACCTGATCATATATTCACTTCTCAGTACCCCTGGAGACAGATTTCATGCTGACCATTCAAATGAGTACTCTCATGCAAGTACTAACAAGACTAACCGGGAATAATTAAGTTATGTGTAGGTGTGAGAACCATAATGATTCTGATAAATTCCCACATTACAAACCAACCTGCTTGATCTGATTCAGTACTTATTTTAATGGGAGCAAGGTGATCTAAGAGGAACTTTTCTTGATACTGTTTTGCCTCATGGAAACTATATAAAAGCTATTTGTAGTAATGGTAATTTACTACTGTATATTTACATCTGGAGCGGTGGTAAGGGAGGGAAGCCAGGTTTAATAACTGGCAACATTATTTTGTCTTCATTTCATTGAGGGGGTTCTTGAAGCCCGGGAGACCTTCCAGAGCCGTATGATAAACTTTTGGATTAATGTAATAGACTGCTAGCCTTGTCATTTTCCGTATCTATATAGAGTCATGCATACCTGTGTGATGGATTACTTATGTATAGAGAGGATGATAAAATATTTTCCGTCTCCGTTGCCTCTAGTATCTTCAGGCTATGTATCTAGTTCCAGTCTTGGTGCAGACAATTAAGCCCCCAGGCAAACCAAACCAGGATTATTTTATTTTGAAATACACTTCAAAAACTCACAGTTGTTCATATGGTATCTTTTATGTTTCTTTGCTCCTGTTTTTTTTTAACTTAGCTTTGTGCTTGCTGGAACCTTAAAAGCGTAAAACAGAAGAAGGGTTTGGAAGCAGTAGAATAACTTCCTTATATTGTGTGGTTCCCTAAAAATGACATCAATAAAACTTTAATCTCTGTGCCTTGAAAGTATGGTATGATTTTACTGTGATGTATGCTTTTTATTTTGTTTTTATTTTCTTCTCTATTTCAGGCCAAACTAACAAAGTAGCCAAGGAGGCAGCCAACAGATGGACTGGTGTGTATGCATTTATATTGCTTAACACAGCTTCAGACTGGAGCAATTTCAGTAAAAGACCTACTCATTGTTAAGAATCTTAAATTTGATTAGGGCTTGATGGAGGATCGCCCTCACTTATAAAAGCATGGATAAAAATATTTTACTTATAAATTAGCATGATTCAAAAAAAAAAAAAAAACCCAAACCAACAAACCAACATTTTCTCAGTTTAGTTACCGAACGTACTTCATATCACCTAACAGATTTGTTCTTGCGGTGCTATCTTCCATGCAGTGTTAAAACCTGCAACTCATTTTCTTGGTGGGAGTCAAAATCTCTTAAGATCAGGAAAACATTAATAGAAAGAGACTGGTCCAGGTATTCAGAAAGTTGAATTCTTCTTTTCTGAATTTTCGTCTGTTTCTAAAGAGTAGAATGCTTTGTGGAACCTTATTGCTGCTGCCATATGATGGATGCTAATATAAAGTCGGTATTTCTCAAACTAATTCATCAGCTTTGACATGCAAGACCAATACTGCACAGTTTTGAGGAAGGTTGCTGTGATAACATTTGTATGGAAGTTTAACTCAATTTTCTGTTATTGCTTAGCTTTGCTATATATTTCCATTTTGCAGAGCAAGCAATACATATGTCCTTACTTTTTTAGTTATTTGGAAGATCATTTGTAATTTTTTGTTTAGAATTCATCTACTACTGATGGACTGCTTGCTGTCATTGGTTATGCCAAGTGCAGCAGGGTATCATTGCCATAGTCTTTTGACTATTACTACTTTATATCTTCATTTACACTGGGTTGTTTACTGCACAGGGGAAATAAAGTTACGTATTTGAAAATGACTTCTGGGAGTACTGTTGTCAGGGCTTTCTGCTGCTGCTGATGAGAAGCTGTTGTTCTCAAGGTCTTGAGAGAGGTAAAGGAACTATGCCTCAGCCTATAGAAAGTACTTTGCTATTTAATTAGACAATTAGGTTATATGTTGTAGCCTATTTTTGTTTTGAAGAGACGGTTTTAAAACCAAATGTCTGATGGTTAAGGAAAAGAAGGTATTTCTAAGGTGTGCAGACACAGAGAAGACTTCTGGTCTTAAGGAATGGTGCGATTTATGGGTGTTAGGAATGACATAGTGAGTTTCAATCAATACTGCCGTGAAAAGTGATGTTAAATTGAAGAGAATGTATATGCTAAAATAATAGTAACGTGATGCTAAACCAGAAGTGCCGACTAAAATAAAGCTACTTGAATGTCTTTTTTCTTTTTTAACTTTCAAACAATGTACATTGTCTGAACAAACATATGCAGGACTAGAAAGGACCTTACAGCTAATCTGAATCTGCTTTTCGCAGTTGCAGACAGTCACACAGTAGGTGTCTAGTTGAAGAAGGACCTATAAAATACTTACGGGGCATATTGACACTTACCTCATCACTCTATAGCAGGCTTACACTGTAATTGGAGTTTTCAGTCTCCTCATAGCAGAGGAGATAAAGGTAACCTCCAAAAAGGAAGACATATTTTACCTAGTACTGAGTAAAAGTATGTCATTAAGAAAAGCCTCTCATTTTCCATTCTAAATCTACTTAATAATGACGTTCCCTACTATGTACCGAGTTCAAATGCACAGGGATAATGCAAGTGGAAGGATTTTGTTGTAGCCAAGACTATAATTCAATCTTTCCTAAATATTCAAAACTTGAAGGCTTTTAATTCTGTTTACAGATAACATCTTTTCAATAAAGTCCTGGGCCAAACGTAAATTTGGATTTGAAGAGAGCAGGATTGACAAAAGTTTTGGAATCCCAGAAGATTTGGATTACATCGATTAGTTAGTGTTCAGCAGTTGATGGCTGATACAGTTGTACATAGTTTGTTAAATATGCTCAGTTGGCATTTAAATGTGTATCTGAATCCTCGCCAAACACCCTTTAATTTGCAGTTTTTGTTAAAGTTAATAAAATTCTAAAAATACTTCTGGCATTTCCTTGTTTTCATTGTATTCTCTGGACAGTAAAATCTCTTGGTTTCTTCTGTGAGACAAAGAATGGACAGGGGTTGTAGGGAATATCACAAAGTTCTGAGACTGGTTTTTACTCTTCTTTTGCTTAACCGGGAGTAGTACTAAGAGCTAGAAGCTCCAGGGATTTATGTTGAAACAGGTTGAAGACTTTGGAATGGAAAAAGCAGGGGACAATATGGAATGGAATGAGTTTTTCCCTCATCTTACCAGTGAAACAAAGAGGCACAATCCATTCATGGAAAACAGTGAGACAGTAAGGCTGTGAGTAGAAAGGTTGAGGTCTGTTTTCAAGTTGTTCTTTATTGTGTTACTAGAACTGCTTGTAAGTTTGGTGACAAAATTTTGCTTGTTGTCGGAAAATACCAGTTCATTGGAGCTAAATCTGCTCCAGCGAATGTACTGGATTTAACATTGAGAAAGCTTCTCTGACCAAGATTGTTGCTGTGTAGGAGAGCGAGGAAAGAGCACCCGTCCCTCCATTCGCACCACAGCACACCAAGATTTAGGATGCTGATCTGGGATGTGAGAGACTGAGTTCAATTTGCTGTTCAAAATCGAGCATCTTTGGGTTTATGTGCATTTTTCAATTTCAGGCTAAAAAAGCAACCACCCAAAACAATAACACATTTCAGAATGTCTCGGTTTTGTCTGAAATTTCACAAGCGCCTCGCTTTGCATCGGCTTCTGGTTTCCAGCTCTGACGGGTGTGTGGCGGCAGAAGGAGAGGTGCCTTGGGAGGCCGTGTGCCTCCCGCCGCGGTGCTCGCTCTGCCAGGGAGATGCCCGTGTCACTGCGCAGGGTCTCTCCGCCTCTTCCATCACCGCTGATGAGAGCATCGCTGAAAAGGGGACGTTTACCTGGAGATATGCTCAGAAGTTTGTCTCCCATGACCTTTCCAATTAAAAAGTTTCCTAGCGGCTCAGTGCCTGTTAAAATCCAAGGATTTCAGGTGTGTCCCTGGCTGTTGCCATCTCGTGTCTATGAAGACAGCAAAGTTACTGGGAAGATACCGAGTGGAAGATTTTCCTCTCATAGAGGTAGCGTAGCAAGTGATGTGTGCCTAAGGAAAACGTATGTGATGCTTGGCATGTGGTAAAATGTCACTGTACTTACAATTGCAATGGAGACGCTTCCTTTTATGTGTTTGGAAAGATTTTATTCCTAATATATCCAATATTTACCATATCATGTGTTACTAACAGAGTAGCAGCGTACCAGCTGGTACCTGGTAAGAGCCCCACGCCGGTAGGTAGTTGTGGTGCTTGCCAGGCCTGACTTTTGCCCCATGAGCGGCGTGCTGTGCCCCCGGGGTAAGTGATGGTGCCGCACCAAGGTACGGATGCCCGTGTAGCTTGGGGGTTGTTCCTACTCTTGGGGTTTACGCTGTGAAACACTAAAGAAAGAGCTTTTTCCGTTCATTGTAGAATACCTAGAATACCTCTCAAGTGATTTTTTTTTTTTTTTTTTTTTTCCCTTAAATGTCTGTTTTTTCTGTGAATCTGTTCTGTACCATCAGAAGCTCCTTGGCACATCTGCATCTGAGAGCAGGGATCTGCCACACAGAAGAGACATTGACTCCAAAGGCCAGTTCGTGTGGAGAAACGCTGAGCACGTGAACTCATTGACGGTTCTTACCTCTTAGAATCGCTTTCACATGGCTGAACTTCTACTCGTCAAGGAGTCTCGGGTGATTTATGGCCTGTAGCAGTTCGTGCACCAAGACTTCCTCTGGTACCTGTGGGGATGAGGGTTTCTTACTGATTTTTTTTTTATTACTTTGGGTACTTACCAAATTCAAGAAGGAAATGAAGATGACCAGCTATGTAATTTTAGCTGCAATATTGTGGCTTCCTGTCTGTAGGGTGAAAGCATTGTGGACTGTAATAAAATTAAATATAATAAATAGTAACTAAATAACTGTACTTGAAGTAGGCTTGCATAGAGATGCTACAGTCAGCCGGCATGAGCAGTACTTGTAAAATGTCACACACAGCCCTCGTGCTTTGGACACCAAACTTAAGTAGTTCCAGCGCAAGGAATTTCTAGCAATTGATTTTCGGTAGGGTTTCGGTTTTGGTTTACAGGTACAGAGTGGAACACGGACATGCAGTCGTGCTCTGATTTCTGCTCCTGTCTTCTGGTGTTGGCTGCAGTCAGCCGGCATGAGCAGTACTTGTAAAATGTCACACACAGCCCTCGTGCTTTGGACACCAAACTTAAGTAGTTCCAGCGCAAGGAATTTCTAGCAATTGATTTTCGGTAGGGTTTCGGTTTTGGTTTACAGGTACAGAGTGGAACACGGACATGCAGTCGTGCTCTGATTTCTGCTCCTGTCTTCTGGTGTTGGCTGGCGGGAGAACGCCTCTCCTCCTGTAAGGATGCGATTTTGGAACAGCCAGAACAGAAATTTCTCAGCTAAAGAGAGGCAGGGAAGAGGCAGTGCATTATCAGAAACTGATGCTTATTCCTCTCGTGGAATTGATGTATTTTGTGCTACATTTCTGGTGATTCTGCATTTTTGGCGTAGGTGACTTTCAACGGGAAAAGCAAATCCAGATCCTCTCTGAGACAGGAAGAGACAACTTGTATGTCTTGAATATTGCAAGACACTTTCAAACTCCTGCATCTGCTCACTTCTGGAAGCTTTTCTTAAAAAGATACGCAGCAGACAGCTAAATTCCCCCAATGTGAAACCATGTATGATTATGTGGTTGGAGATGTGTGTTCTCTTTAGTTTTTAAGAGAGGCTGAGACTTTTGTTTTCTACTAAATTAAAAGTCACTAACAGTTAAAATTATTTTCCTCCTCCCGAGATGTTTTTGGCTATGAAAACAATCAATCTGATCTTGTGTCCCGATTATGTTTCTTCAGAGCTTTCCAGAGATAGAATCTGGGATACTTCTAAAGAATCTAAGATGAAGATGGTAGGGTTTAAATGCTCGCTTCTGCTGTCACTCTTGTGGTTATGTTACGGCTATATTGTGTAGATGTCTTCCTCTTTTTTTTTTTTTTTTTTTCCGCCCTGTAGGGTTTTTGCCCATGTAAGGTAAACATTTTCAGCTGTTGTAGCTAAGTCAGGAGGTCGGGCCCTTACTACAGTTCGGGTTTATAATTAAAGCAGCTCCTAGTGCAAAGTGTGAAAACCAAAGGCGGTGGTTTTCAGCGGAGCCTGCAGCTCTGGCAGGAGTGGTGTCAGACCCTCAGACCCTCAACCAGAGCAGTCCCAGGCCCAGGCGTCGGGTAAGCCTGCTCTCTGGGACTGGTGGTGATTAGCCACGGTAAAGCAAACCTAGACACGGGAGAAAATACTTGTTTGTACCTGATCTCTTTAGAAACCTTACCGGTTTAAAGAAAGTCTTCTGACATGAACTTTGGGGCTCCTTTTGCCGTACCTGCAGAGCTTTAAAATGTTAACAGTCACAAGGGTTTAGGTTTTGATGTAATTCAGCTGCTAAACCTTTCGTTAATGCATCCTCTGAAGTGTCACTGCTTTTTGGGGGTGTAGTAACCTACATGTTTTAAAAGGGAAAGTCCAAGCTCCAAAGCAAACGGCACACTTATGGTGTAACCGAGTGGCAAAGCTGGAACTGAAACTTACTGGGAGAAGGATGGGAAAAGAAACCCAAGCTGTGATGGTGACTGAGAAGTTCGATGCCAGAGCTCCTTACCGAGTCCTCCCGTCACCCAGGCCTGTTTCCACTAGTCGCATGATCTGGCTGGGGCTTATCTTCACCTGGTTTCTTGTAGAGGTGAGGTTTGTATGATTATGTTTTCTGTCATTTCTCTCCTCCTTTTCCCTCCCAGCGTTCTTAGATTTGGCAGTGGATTTCAGCCACGTTTAGTCTGAGGGGCTGCAGCGCAGGCTCGCGACCTACCTGTTCTGCCTGGCTGGCTGCCCGACAAACGCGGGCTATCCCCTTCCCGCCTGCCCCTGTAGGGACCCGAGAGGGGCAGAGCATGCCGGGGTGGGGGGAGGAAGGAAAAACCTCAAGGATGGCTGTACGAGAGCTGGAAGCCTTTGTTGGCGCTGGTGGTGGAGCTTGTGTGAGGGTCCGGTAGCGTTGCTGGGGCTGGGATGGGAGGGGGCACGCCTGGCTGCGGTGGGAAGGAACAGGGACCTGGGAAGGTGGTCTCTGGGCAGCCGGATTTTGTCACTTCTGCTGCTCCTGGAGCTGTGGTTATTAGTCCGGGGGGTTGTGGCACTGTAAGTGCACACAAGGCTTTGCTGAGGCAGCGATTAGGTGAGGATCAGCACAGCCCAGACGTGCACTCGCCTGGTGGCCTCAACAGCTGAAGTCCTTGGCTGATCCTCAAGGTTACACCGGCGACCAGGTTCTTCCCTTGGCAGTTACCTGCCGTCCGCATACAATGCTTGTGTAAATACTCCCGTGCTTGAGGGATCTGCCCTCACAGCACCCACAGCCTTTCTCTTCACCTTCCTCTCCTCCGCGTCCCTCTTGCCTTCTCTCTTCCATCCCTCCGCGGACGTTTCCCCTTCAGATCTGCGGACAGAAACGGCGTGGGCTGAAGGAGCAGCACCCTGCGGTCTGCCCGGCTGCTTGTCCCTCTTGCCGGCACGGCCGCCGGCGCACACGCCTTCCGCTGCCCAGGCGTGCAGGAAGGCAAACATCTGTACGTTAGACTCGCCTCTTTAAACTGTACGCGCAGAAGGGTGCGTGTCAAAGACTAGAGGGCAGAACCCTCTGTGAACACCCCACAAGCACCGCTCAACTTCAGCGCTTTACAACGCCCCACAAATGAGCGAACAGTTTTTATACTATGGATAATTTGGTCATCCAGTCATTATTTCACCTAACCTAGTCAGAAAAATTTTCCTTTTGGAAAAGAAATTCCTGGTAAAGTATTTACAAAGAACAGCTTTCAAGCAAAACCTGCTGGGCAATTTTCTGTTTCCAATTGTTTGATGAAAACCCAAGTTATTCTGAGAAACGAAGAGGCTTCCCACATTGAAAGGCAACTTTAAAAAATAGTCCATCCTTTAGTTTCAAAAAAAGCTTACTGGTCTATTGGCAACCAGCTCTCACGTAAATCCTATAACCAGTCCGAGGGGCACCTTTTTTCAGGTGAGACGATGAACCTCAACTGTGCTGCTGCTGAAGCTCAAAAGGAAAAACACTTGAAAATGATGTCTCGTAGAGCAAGCCCGTGGAGGAAGAAGTTGTGTTCGAAGCGAAAAGGGGCTGAGGTACGACGAGCACCCCGAAGCCACCCAACCCTTTCCCTGGCCACCTGTGCTGGTGTCACCTCCTTTGGGCTGCGCCTCGCTGCCCTTCTGGAGATTGGATTTTTATGTTGAGGTACAAAAAGGGTTTTTCTCATTTCTGCAGTCTATAGTGGGAAAAAATTATTTCCACCCCGCTTCCCCTTTCTGTTAAGGAAAAAAGGGAGGAGAGGAAAAAAGTCAATCACATCATGTTTTCATGTGTTACCCTTACTAGCCGTGCAAAATAATGCCTCTGGCTGATGCTGGCATTCTGGAGGATTTCTGAAGGAAGACAAAAGTCAGATTTTCGTATCTTCTTTTCAGTTTCTCGGAAAAATTAATTGCTTATTGAGTCAGATTATTTCCCCCCCTCCCCTACCGCATTTTGCTGTACTTGGTCAAAGACATATTCCCAGTGGCAGAAATGCTTTTTGATTAATTTATTGCATGGTTATCAATTAATCATCATAATAAACCATACTCCTCTGTGGGCTTTCTTTCCTCCTAAGATATATTCTAGAGAATATGCTTTTCACCATGTTTTTAAAAGTCAGTGAGTTCCCGAGATCAGTGATTAAAAAACCAAAAGTCAAGGCTCTGTAGCAGACCTGTTCGTTATTCCACAGTCGTTAATATTGTATCTATTTGAGAAGGATATGTAAGAAATAACACTGAGGAAAGTTATATCAAGAGCTCCAAAACACCAGTCTCACTATCATCTGGTGAAAGGCAAGAAGCTTTATTTTTTCTTTTCCGCTATGCACTCATTTCAATTAGGTATTTGTCCTCAGCATCCTCAGCTATTAAAGGAAAAAAAAAAGCCTGGATGGTATTTTCCAGTTTTGGTGTAACTACTATGAAAGGTTCAGTGAGCGAGTAATTTTTTTTTTTTTTAACAGGTATTTTGAACAAACCAGCTTCAAATCCTTCTTTGGAGTCCATCAACTTTTTCTGGCCCTTTCAAGTAAAGATGTTATAGAAGTACTGGTTTACTGTTCTGTCCTTAGATTGGAGGTGGTGAAAAAGAAAATAGTTAAAATAATTCAAAATCAAAACTTCAATTTAAAATGTTTTGTTCAGAAGTGGTTATCACATCTTTGAAGCTGTCTTTTTCTTTTTTTTAAAAAAAAAAGTCTAGGAGCCCTTGCCTTATCATTAAGGGTCTAAACAGTTAGAAGCTTGTACAAACCTAGGAAAACCATGCATGACTGAGTAGGACTGTCCTCGTTTCGGCTGGGATAGAGTTAATTTTCTT
>NW_009631679.1:53811-91392 GCF_000690535.1 Cariama cristata | reverse complement strand
CATGTGGGACAGTGTCAAACGCTTTGCACTGGTCCAGGTAGGTGACGTCAGTTGCTCTTCCCTTATCCACCAAGGCTGTAACCCCATCATAGAAGGCCACTAAATCTGTCAGGTACGATTTGCTGTCACCAATCACCTCATTTTCCATGTGCCTATGCAAAGTTTCCAGGAGGATCTGCTCCATGACCTTGCCAGGCACAGAGGTGAGATTGACTGACCTGTAGTTCCCCGGGTCTTCATATTTTCCCTTTTTAAAAATGGGGGTTATGTTTCCCCTTTTCCAGTCAGCGGGAACTTCCCTGGACTGCCATGGCTTCTCAAATATGATGGATAGTGGCTGAGCCACTTCATCCACCGGTTCCCCCACGAACCGCCACCGGTTCCCTCAGGACCTGCAGATGCATTTCATCAGGTCCCGTGGACTTGTGCACCTTCACGTTCCTTAGATGGTCTTGAACCTGATCTTCTCCTACAGTGGGTGGTTCTTCATTGTCCCAGTCCCTACCTTTGTCTTCTGCGACTTGGGCGGTGTGGCTGGAGCACTTGTCGGCACAGACTGAGGTAAAAATGTCATTGAGTACCTCAGCTTTCTCCATGTTCCAGGTAGCCAGGTGTCCCGTTTCCTCCTGGAGAGGGTCCACATTTTCCCTGGTCTTTCTTTTATCACCGACATACCTATAGAAGGTTTTCCTGTTGCTCTTGGCATCCCTGGGTAGACTTAGTTCTGTTAGCGCTTTAGCTTTTCTAACCTGATTGCTGGCTGTTCGGACAATTTCTCTGTTATGTCAAAGCCAGGATCTTTTTCCCATTCCTATTTCTTCTAGAAAACCAGCATGCTGTGGGAACCACTGCTCCTCTTGGAACCATCCTTGTAAACATGTGCTCGTGGCAGCAATGGCTCGGTGACCTTCACCCCGTGCTCTGCTCCATGTGCTCCATCATCCACCTCAGAACTTAATCTGAGGCTTTCCTCCTACGTGCAAAAGAAGCCTTAAATAAATGAGAATGAGATGGTTGCACAGACCGTGTGGGGTTTATTTGTACCTAAAACTGAGAAATCTTGCTCAAACGAGTGGACATCACTGCCCAACCTCTGAGTAGTCATCAAGTTCTTTCAACATAGATGTAGAAGTATCCCCCTAGACCAGTTCTTCCTTTATGGACCTGCAAGATTGTTCCTCTAATGTTGTTTATCAGCGCAGCATTTCCGCAGGGCGTCCGCATCAACATTCCTGTGCCACCAGCCTGCCCACTGAAGCATAGTATATTCTCCACTTTATATTCAAGGCAGCTGAGTGATTCTCCTTACTTTGAGTGGCACCCTGCCACCCATACATTACAGAGAGCAAAACTCTGAGGAATCATTGAAGCTAACCATACATTACATGCATGATGGGCTTACCAGATGTCATTTCTTACATTGTTATGGTTTCATAAACTACACTGACATTGTCATTATGCTCAAAAATTTGATCCCACTCTGCTATTCTTAAAATGAATGATTCTGAAGGTTGTTGCATTAACAAATAAGAGTTTGCAGGAAGGCGGATTTGCAACAGGAGTTTGAGAATGACTGGGTTATAACATTTGCTGGAAAATGGCATGACAAGTGATTCATTGCTGGAGACAGTAGCAAAAAAAAGGCAATGCTAATTCAAAGCTTAGAGGATCCATAAAGCTTTAAAAACAGATTTATTACAGTAGGTGGACTTATTTTGCTCAGAAACTGGAATTGCAACTGTCTTCGCTATATTTATGAGACATTTAATTAATCAGTCATAATAAGTACGTTAAAAACTAAATCCCTCTTATTAAGATCTACATTAGCCTTGGTGTTTTCTCCATTACAGCTTGTTTGTGATAGCAGACAAATTCATTTCAGATACATGAAGAGAGATAAGTCCTCTCCAGCAGAGCTTGCAGCTAAAAGCACCCAGAACTCAGGAAAAGCGAAAAACAAACAAGAGAGGGATTATTCTTAACATGAAGGAAAACACCATGCTTGCTTCCATAGAGTGTGGAAGGGGGAGCTCTGGATGTGGCTGTTTGGGAGGGAGGCAAATGGATGGGTGAAGCCATGAGCAGCGCCAGCGTGGAGTTGCTCTTCACTAGACACGGTGAATTTGAAGTAGGAAGGTGCAGAGACTCTTTGCTAAGTGGTGTTAACAGGCACCGCAGACAACTACAGCTGGAAACTCGCTCTTGCTCCATTTTCCAGTTATACATCACAGAAACGTCTGTCAACCCCCTGACCTCCATGGAAACTGGAAGTACTCAGCATCTCTAAAATAAGACTGGGATGCCTGCAGGCGACGGGCAAACTCAGAACTGGGGCCAGTTTCTCGACAGACTTGTCTTTAAAAAAAGCACTGATTTCTGCAGGCCCTTCCCCATTTACATAATTTGGGGAATTTGGCCTTGTGCCTTTCTAGGAGGACAAGTACTGGCTATTTTGGGTTCTTCTCTTTTTTCTTTTCTTTCTTGACTTGCTTCTTCCCTCTCTCGTCTCACAAGGAGCACACAGAGGACTGCGACAAGAAAAGCAGAGACAATAGAGGACCCCAACAGCATACATTATTAACCACGCCTGCATTCTTTAGTGTCCTTGCTGCTAAAATTAACACAGCCCATGTGGCACCCTGCCAAACAGAGCAAAGTGCGTGTCATAAACAATACAGGTGGGCACGACAGCAAACCATTTGTCTGTTCCTGTAAATGTCCCATCACGTCCTTCTCAGCTTAATAATGCCCTAGCTAACTAAACTGAGTGATAGTTTTCACAGGCTAATAATGACTCATTTGTCACAAAGTCTGACTTTCATTTGCAATAGCATCGTAAATTTTCTGCACTATACGGCATGCCTGAAAAGCAAACGATTTGTTTCCCTCCTCTTGTAGCCGTAGTATCATGTAGACTTTTTCTGCAGGTGTACAAAACAAAAGATTTTGAAAAACCCTACCCTAAAAGGAGCACAGAAGCAAACTCCATTGCCTAATCAAGGAGAGGATAAGCCCAGTAAACTCTTTATTTCTGGAAATGCAAACTTGAGTGTGTTAAGGAAGCTGGAACAGAAGAAAGTACCAAAGCAGGCAACAAAAGATACTGAAAAAAAGGGCTTACATCCCATTTTCTCACTCCTTTCCATCATGCTTTGCTCCTGAGGTTACACCGGGGAAAAGCACCCTGTGTTTGCCTTCTGTTGAGCCATGGCCTTCATCTCTGAGCTCAATCACCCCCAGAATAAACCAGGTGATATTCCCTTCCTCCCACTCAGCTCTGTTGACCCTGCAGAGGCCACCACTATTTACTTCTCCAGGGCCTGTCATAGGACAGTCTTGCTCTGCCTTCAAGTCTCCAGGTACAGTCCTAGGGGACATCTGTCTCCTCATGGGACCTGTGCCCAGTTAGAAATAGTGGAGGACTCAGGAACGGTTTTAAGCTCAACTACAAGTGCTCCCACTGTGTCCTGCCTCTGCAGTGGAGCAATAGCACATCCCAGCATCCTCCTTTCCCAAATGCCCCAGTTTAAACGTAAAGGAAAATTGGGTCCCTAGGCCAGCTGGGAGCCAGGTCTTCTCTGAGTAGGTCCCATGCTGGGTGATGCAAGTGCAGGACCTCTGACATGGCTGAAGTTTGGTGATTTTTGGACGTGTCCCACCTGACCAGGAAGGAGGTGCCAGCAGGGAGCGTTCATGAACCCCCTAAGCCAATACTATTAAATTCCATGCATGCATGTGCACCAAAGGCAGCGGAGCGATCTGTAAGTCATATCATGAAAAACTGCAGGAGGTACATGGACACTTGTATGTAAAACAGAAAATGTTATCAGAAAATAACGTGTAAGGGTAAGTTCTACTTGTGCCTCCCAGATGTCTATCCCCATTTGACAGGTGCTGATACATCTGCATGAAAGGAAAAGATGTTAAAAGTAATCCGCCAGCCTGGTCTGACAGGTAATTCCCAGCCATTGGGCCTGTTCTCGTCATCGGGGATGAAAGGTAGAGACTGATGTTGAAGATCAGACCTGGACGAGTGGGGAGGAGTTGTTCCCTGGAGCTTCTTCAGAAGTGTTAGGGAGCCATTTCCATCCCTGTGCAGAACTGTGCACTCCTAAAGCTCTTGGGGTTTGAATTACTGCACTCATTTCAGGCTCAGCAAACCATGCTTAATCGACCTACACCCTCCAGCTCTGGAAGAGTTTAGGGCTCCCCAGATAGGCAAAGGACATCCGAGGTAAGAGAAAGATGGGGACTGATGAAGTTAAAGGATTCTGCTCAGGCTTCAGGGGCAGAGAAACAGCCCTTGGTCCTTGGTGTCAGACGGGGCATTATCAAATGGAAGACTTGAGCTAGCAGGCAGTAAATATCAAAATTGACATTAAATTAGTGGGACGAATATTGATTTCAGTCAATCAAGAATATAATTTAAAAGTTTTACCATACCAATGCATATCCTGATTGATTTCCGTCAATCAAGAAAAGAATTTAAAGGTTTTACCATACTATTGCATATCCTGCAGTCTATGCATAATACAAGAAATAACAAATCGCATACGACCACATTACATTTAGGTACATCATCTCTGAATTATCTTAAGAAAACAGAATATTCCACTAGTGTATTGAGGCATTTATTTCTATTATAGCAAAGCATCAGGAAATTTAAAGAAGGTGAAAATTCTACGCGATGGCACTCCTTTAAATGGTAACACACCTTGACTGTTCCCAAAATAAGTCTCATGGTAGCAAAGGACTTAGCAGTTTTTAAGCCACAGAAGCTAAGTCTGAGTGTCCCTAAGTTCATTCCAGTAAAAGATCTAGACTATATTTTATCAAAGACTGGGGAATAGTTATTAAATGTAATCGTGCTGTATATTCCACTACTTAACATCCACTGCTCTTTTGAAGAAAAAAAATAATCATGTAACTCTCAGACCCAGAACAGGGTCACTCAAGTCCCTCTCGATGGCAACTCTTTGTCTCAGTTTTCTGAAGATGGAGAAGAGGTTCAGTCTGCTTCTTTACACTACAGTTTACATGGGAAAGCACAAGGGACTCTCCCATTTCATTTCCTGCGTCTCGCTTGCAAAGCATCCCTCAGTCCTCAGAGAAGCAGGAAGGAAGTGTCAAAAACCCCCACGTGAACTCAGTTTGTTGCAAGGAATAAAGGAGAATGGGAGAAAGGAAAAGGCAGAATCTAAAACCTTGTTCTGCCTGGGAACAAGCAAAGCAGGTTATTCAATTATTTGGTCTTGGTTAAACTGTCAGTAAGGATAATAACTTGACGCCTGCATCCCTGGAGGTGGTGGTGAAAGGGCTATGCTATGCACAGGAAGGAGTTGTAAACTTTTTTTGTCATCTTATAGAAAGGTCAACGTTTCCTAGTGTCGCAATGTTATGCCAAGATACTCTACGAATTGTCTGTAAAACTCAATATGGTTAATTATTGACCAAGGTGAAAAGGCTGTTGCAGCTGCTAAATCTCTTTACTCTGTTTCTAGATCACTGTCACCTTGCAAAGGATTTCAGCCTTTGTATAACTTTGAACCCATAGGACTACATCAGTCTCTTGAGTTTCTCAAGTGATTTCAGCAAAATTACACTAAGTATGATATTGGCCCATCTTATCTTCTAAATATTCTTCTCTGAAAGATTAGCAAGACCCTGGCTTTATCCTCCTGCCATGTAAAAACTCCAGTCCCATCTTGTCCAGTAATTGCTGGAAATAATTTTCTGGCAGTTGCCCTCCTTGCTTTTCATCTCTTTGTCTGATCATCCCATTAGTCATTTTTTTCTGTAACATGAACGTCCAGTTCAATTTCATTCCTATGCAGCTAATATCTAACTTTATTTCTTATTCCATATCGTACTGCCCTTCAGAGCTCTCTATGAACTTCCATGGCCCTCTACCATTAGTAATTGAATATCTCTAAATTTTTAAAAATTCTTCTCTTTTGTGCTGTAGAAGTGAGATGACCCTCACTTTCTGCTGGAGTGCTTTCCACACATGATTTGCACTTGTTCTGAACAAGGGGCTTTATCTCTTGCAGCAAAAACTGACTATATGCAATCTGGCATGAGTTAATCATTATGGAAGAAAGATTTGTCAGGTCAGCTGGTGTAGCCTTTGCAATATTGCTTTGATTAGAAATTGCCTGAATTGGATTTCCAAGAAAGTTTTTAATTTAATTCAATTCAGTTTATTACTTGGCGACTAAAGGTGTCCAGAAATCTGGTATTTACGGGCATCGAATGATGGTGATTTGTTGGCTTGGAAACTTGGTAGACTACAAGTAAGACCACAGAAAAGGCAACATTTCAGTTCTTCAGAAAAAAAACATTACTCCACAGTGTGGTGAAATAATTACCTGCCCTGTAAGCTTTGAAGGAAATTAACCCTGCGAATGTCCTTATTGAAATCTGAAAGGAAAGAGAAAAGAAGTTAACAATCACCTCACATCAATCCATCTGGATGGGAAAATCCACTGACAGCCAGTACACGGGGATGGGATTTGCTATATTCATAGTCTTCAGATCAGCTAAAAAGTCAAATACTGGTGTGTGCCTTGAGTGAGTTGTGTCCAGTCTCAGGTTTCTGCTGATGGTTGTGTTTTTCTTTTCTCCCCTGGAAAGAGCCCTTTCTTATATACAGCGTTTACTAGTCCATGCTAGTCAGAACATTTATTTTACCATTATATGAAAAACCTTGAGATCAGCTTTGGTTTATAGCCAAAAACCCCACCCAATTGTTTGTTTTCACAGAGTCATCTCTGCCAACGTGCAAATTAGCATTCAGTTTATTCATCTGAAGCACAGGTTGGGGGAGGAATATGCAACAGCTCTCAGATTTTGTAGGCATATCGTACGATAAAAATTTCTTACTCTGTGACACAAAAGGTAATGTATATGGGAATGTGTTTGAAGGATGTTTGTGCCACAAACACTAAAGAAATTTTGCATTTACTCTAAGATTTTGAAAGCTCTTGGAGAAACGTTTCTTCTATTCCATCATAATATCTATGCAGTTTTGCTTAGGAACACTTGAACCTTTCACAGAGTGATAGGCTAATCTCTTGCTGCTCGTCATGTATTTTTAATAAAGCCTGGACAAAGCCACAGCTGAATTTTGTTATTGAAGAAGGCTGGGCAGAATGATTTAACACAAGATATTTAGTAAATCAAGCCTTGGGAAACAGTGGAAAGGATTTGAAGAGCTGAGAGAAGGTTGATTTCCACATCAGAGTGCTAAGCAATGAACAATGATAAGGCAGAGTTTAATTTAGTAATGAACAGAAGTTATCAATAACCTACTGGTTTTACACCAGTGATAACAATATAATTAGATTCAAAATCAAAAGACGGAGATGAAAAAACCCAATTAGTAAGATAAAAAATGTAAATGGTGGAAAGTGCAGTTTACTGGATTAAAGGAAGTATGAAAGGTTAATTGGGAGCAAGAACTGAAGGAAAACTATTAGCAAGAATCTGGAAATGTTCAAAACAGTGCTAGGAAAATTACATGATAAAGCTGGGAGCCACACACCTAGGAAAGAGAAGGAAATTACGTGCAGCCATCCCTTTCCACATAGACTAAGGAGGAAAGATATTATACAGAAAAATTCTGTTTATGGTGAGCGGAAGGTGGGAAAGTGCCCAGGCAGTGAGGAGCACCACCGCGCTGGGCTCTGAAGGTGCCTCGTCCTCCTCCTGCAAACCCCACATCGATGATGTCCCTCAGCCCTGATGGGGCCTCTGCACTGCAAAACAGCTTTGCTGGGGTAGGGACATGTCCCACATCTGGACCCAGCTGTTCATTCCTACTGGGAGTGTGCATCATCTGCACAGAAATTAGGCGAGAAGGACGGCCAGCTCCGCTGCACCCCGTGCCCAAAAGGCTGTGATGGTGACTGCTGCTGGCTGAGAGACGCAGATCAGGTACACGAAGTAGCTCATTTTTTTCCTTGTCTCCTCTTACTTTGTTTCACTTTCCTTTTTATTAAAACACAAATGACTGAAGGAGGAGGGCAAGTGCAAGGAATGGAAGATTTAGAGCTTTGAATCCATCTTTTTGGAAAAAAAAAAAAAAAAGAAAGAAAGAAAATAAATATTATTGTTGCCTTCCCCAAAGCTGCCCAAACAGTCTTTTCTGAATTGAAATATTTCACAAGAATACTGAAAACTATTATTATTATTTTCCAGCCTACTAAAAACTCATGTCACATAATGTGGGAAAAGTCAAGACACAGCTGAAGAGAAGTTTCTGATTCTCAGCTGATGAGAAAGGCAAAACATTAAATCAGTCAAATCGGACTTGTGTCGGAAAGAACTCAGCCTTACTGTGGTTTCCATTTGGCTTAGAAATGAGCCCTCCTATACGACTGGAAGTGGACATAATGCATGCAAAGATTACAATAAAATAAACTTCCAACCTGGCCATGGAGCTCTAAATACTGTTATGGTTTGAATTTGTGGATTGTAGCCTTAGTATATAGTGCAAGATTACAAACTTCTTGTTTCGTAAGGCTTGGCTAAGAAAAAAAAAAAAAAAAATTACTTATAAAGTACAGATTCACTTCAGTCATGAAAAGAAATAAAAAAGTAAATGTTCCCTGTAACTCTCACATTTGGAGAGTTACTTTGCAGGTATTTCTCATGTTAAGATGCACTTTTTAAGCTTAAAAACCTCAAAGGCATAGAACTAGTCTCAATGCTCACATAAAGAAGTACTGTTTCTGACGACAAGAATTTATAATAGATGCCTCACAGGAAGGTTAGAGCATGAAGTAAACAGATGAGGAATAATCCACTCCACAAATGAGGCTTTACCTTTATAGCTAGGGATTGCTTTGAGTGGTATAACGTGAATTTTCATCTCTTCCTCTGCATTTTTGTTATGACTAGTTGCAACCACTTTAGATCTTCCTGATATTCATCCTAGCCCCTAATTCTAGGTCTTGCCAGGTGCTTAATTTCATTGACTCATTGAAGTGGTGAGTTCCATGGAGAAATCACTGTTTTACATATAAAAACATTTTCTTTTTAATTTATTTTAATGTCTTTATGCCCTAATGTTGAGATTGGGGAGGGAGAATTTCCCAAGCTATCTTCTCCAGGCCATTTTTTACCTGCTAAATGCTGATATTCCCATGTCATTTGTCTCTTTTTCCAGGTAATCAGTCCTCACCTTTTCAACCTCTGCTCGCCAAATCTGTTCTTTTCAAGCCAGAATCTTTTTTAACCTCCTTTCCTTGAATTGCTGCTGATTTTGCACTTTCCCACTGCCATCAGGTGTGCCAGGCATATTCCAGGTGAGTCTCACCAATGCTAAGCTCAAAAGTTTTTGATACTTTGCCCGGTTCACCCTTCTGACCATTACACATTTCAGCCTATATCTGCTTTATGGACCACAGACAAGTATCGAGCAGAGTTTTCTATTATATCTCTGTGCAGGTTATGCTTTTTTTTTTTTTTTAACTTCTCAAGTAATATACAGATATATGCAAATTTTTAAGTACTTTCCAAATGAGTGGAATATGATTTCCCTAATTCTTATATAATTTGTGTCAAAAGAAGGAATTGTAGTCATTTGCTAAATGAATTGCCTATATTGTTACAGTATATTTCCTAGGTGCTCAGCGTGTCCTTTCAGTATACAGAAGTTAGAGTGATTGTGGAGAGTTGGAGACCGGTGTTTGAGCATAAATAAAACACATTCAAACATAACATTAAATATTCTCTTTTCCTTTTACATTATGAAGCACTTTGAAAATTCTTTCTGACTTTTATCACCTTCTGACATCTTACTAAAATGTTTTGAAGAGCAGCTTTCTCTAGGCTTTCCCTTTGCATTAGTAAACTTACATTTTACAAAGTTTTGATTCAAGATATTTCAGACAGGACTGTACCAGACATTAATTCTCTTACTTTTTTTTGCACTGGTGTTTAGATTTGTATTCCCTGAACTTAGGAGGCCGTGATGAAACTGGAAATTAAAGTCAAGAGACCTCCGCATCTAGACCTGCAGCAGTTCTCAGAGCTTCTTGTACAGAGCAGAAAAGACTAAACTCAATCCTAAAAGCAGAGTAAAGCACATAATAAAATTGGAGAAGACTGTTTTGAAGGAAAAAGGGGAGGGCTGGAATAGCACAACATTTTGGACATGACAGCATGGACTTTACTTGCATGGATGTGGAAAATTTAAAAGTGTGACTGTTCACCTATCTACATGCTTAACAAATAGGAGACACACAAAGGACCAACCCTACCAACCAGGCTGATCTTCCTCTTGTCCCACTGGTCACCATCCCAACTCTACAAGCACAGGTTCACGTGTTCGTAGGTAAGGAGCATCCACCCCATATGGCAGTAGCTTTGGCATATCAGATGTACCAGGGAGAGGCGACCACTCCTTTCGCAGGCTGACACCTTCCAGGGATGCTGCAGCTGAAATGATTGTTACTTTGGATTACACCGAGGTAAATGAAAATTTGGGCTTAGTTAGTAAAACCACTGTCTTGTTTCTTCTGCAGACATTGCAAATACATTTAAAGAAGAGAAAATATAGATGATGTCATTATACTTAGATACACAAAGCTTAAATAGATGCCAACCCCAGTGTGTGATGCAACAGGCAATTCTTTCATTATTTAGTTGGACCTGTTGGCTATTTACATTTAATTTGTCCTTTTCCTGGTAGACAGTAATTAACCCAAGCAGCCTTGCCAACCAAGTAGTGAGGAAATTAAACTTTGATGTGATGATGATGACTGCCAGCTACTTAAAGGTGAATCATAAAGGCTTTAAAAACCCTGCTTGCAAGATTCTGAAATGTGAACAGAAGCCTTTGGCTTTAAATGGTAATTAGCACTGTAGTTAAACAGAATTTGAAATTAAAATGAGAACCCACACATTTTCCTGGAAGTTGATCTTCACTTCTCTGGCCAAGATGACTATTTCATAATAAACCTGCTGGGGTTTGAATAAGTGTTCATTTCCAACCCAGTATTTTCCGTGCCTGGGGAGTAAATCCTTCAGTTGCATTAGTCTTTGGTCTTTTAGGACCAGCTGCTCACTTCGTCTGAGCAGCAGCCCATGGTGCATAGTGATTCCTTGCTTCAAGCTAATGCGTTATGCAGAACTGGATCCAGTCTGGTGAACTTTCAAGAGCAATCTAAGAGCCATCCTCCTCTCCCACCTTTGCACAGCCAAACACCCTGTGGGTCCCTGCTTAAACCTCAAACATTTAGCCTATCGGAGGAAAAGACACATTGCACAGAACTGACATTTTGACAGCATGATTCCTGGCCTCCTCTCTGTGCTGCAGTCCTTTCAGATGCCCCCAAAAGGAGGATTACTCATGTGCATGTACCCAGGCTTCAGATGCAGCAAACAAGGCCATCAGTATTCACGGAGTTGCCACACAGAAGAGGTTTACACATGGATATCGTACCCGTTTTGACTCTTCTGAGAGCAGCACTGCAGTAAGGGCCAGATGTTGCTTCCCGGCAGGCAGCTGCTCTGTTCCCATGTGGGACTCGCAGGGCTTGCGGATTTCTGGGTGGAAACCTAACCTCCTGCTCTTGTAGCCTGAGTTGGGTTAGCCAAGCACATGATCTAAATAGAAGTCATTACTAACAAGATTATGTATAAAGCAACAGTTTGCACGCTCTGCCAGTCTTTTATGAATACTGCTGCCTTTGCTATGCAACAAATATATACTTCACAGTTTAATGAGTGATAGCTGAGTACGGTAGAGTAGACAGCACAGTCAGCTGGGAGACGGCTTGCTTAATCTCCAGTGTGCGTTGTAATTTCCTTTGGGCCTCGCAGTCTTTAATATTATCTGGGATGATAATAGCATCTGAGAATAATTTTAGTATTCCTTTATTACTGCAATAGTGTTAGGACTATGTTGCCTTTTCTTGTTCATTGCTTCCCATCCAAAATTTTATGCCGAAGGCAGTTTGGAATTAGTATTGTGCTTATTTCTTGAAACTTTCACTAAGATTGTGCCAGGATCTGTTCAAGCAGTTGTTTTTTCCAATGCATTTATCACCTGAAGATGCAGTCCTGCAAGTATTTCTGCATGCACTGGGCTGTGTTCTGGGGTTTGGAGACCAATCGCTAGAGCTCCAGTCTAAAACTCAGAAGCAATGATGCCCCATGAAGGAGTTTCAGACCCAAAGGGAACTCACTGACCAAAGTGGCTGCCACAGCAGCATTGAGTCCAGAGAGTAAATTGGAACCGGGATCCTTGATTAAAAAGAAGTCAAACTTAGGAACAGTAATCTTCAAAAGTTTAAGCGGCAGATGAAAAAGCAGATGAATGCAAAGCTGGCCACAATACCTTTCTATGCTGGAGATTTCCAGAGCAACAGGCAGGTGAGGTCAGGCTGGACCACAAACCTTTGAACTCCATTTGCAAGGGCAGCTCCATCAAAGAGCCCCTTGATTTTCTGAATCAAGGGTTTCAGAGTTAGGGCCAGAAAGGGCAGCAGTAAGGTAAAGAAAAGGTATGTGAGTCAGTTTGAAAAACAGCTGTTTGCCAGTCTCAGCCAAGCAGAACCAGTCACTGGAGAGAGCGCAGAAACTTCCAAATCCTGCAGAAATCTCCAGGAGGTCCCCTTTGGCATCACATCTGCCTTTGACCTGCTGCTCAACCTCGTCCCACACCAGATCCTGCGGTGTCAAGCAATGGCTCCAAGATACAGGTGGGTTGATGGGACCTTCACTATGTTCCAAGGCTGTTTGCACATCTGAACCAAGTATTTGACATGGACCCATTTGCGTTTTTTCCAGTGTACTTTGTAAAGAGCCTTTCTTCAGAAGGTAATTCTCAGACTGTTTCCCAAAACAGACTTTAAATCTGACAAGTGAAATATACTGAGAATTATATACTATAAATTTCAGTGATTTACAACATATGCTCTGGGCTGGCTGGGCTCCAAGAACATTTGAAAAACATTAAGGAATACAAAAGAATTAACAGCATTATAGGACATAACAGCTTACTCCTGCCTTGAAGCTGATGCTTGACGTATATCACTAGGGTTTTTTAGTTTAGGTTTTTTCCTTCTTTGCAGTTCTTGACAGTCAGTAGAGCTCCTGCATTATTTAAGTCACCAGAAACAGCACTAGTTGGAGACACCAGTGACCTTAACTTTAGCATTTAAGATTTTTCTGCTGCTTACTTAACTCAGGACTCTTCCTTTGATGAAGGACCACTCTCCCACAGCCCATTGTTTGAGTGCAGTGCGCTGTGCAACCCTGCATGAGGTTTCCTAAACAACATCAGCCTAAGAGCTGCCTGCGTTGCTTCCTCGGGTGCTGCAGTGCCCAAGTGTGGTCACAGACTCAGGACTGCCTTTTCATGGCTCATTTTCCTATGAGCTTTTGGAAACTGCCTGGAGTCATCTTCTAGGCAACTCCAGTGCGGTGGAACAGAACTTTTTATTCCCTCATTACTCCCTGAAGTCATAACACACATGCACCAGAGACTTAACTGAGGGGAGAAGCAAACATTTGCTACCAACTACCGACTTCTGCCCCTTTCGTTGAAATACCAGAGCTCATTGTAGGTAGGATGGTGTCTGGGCCCTCAGTCTGCTCCAAGCAGGAACGGCTGAGGGAGCTGGGGGTGTTCAGCCTGGAGAAGAGGAGGCTGAGGGGAGACCTGATCGCTCTCTACAACGGCCTGAAAGGAGGGTGTAGCCAGGTGGGGGTCGGTCTCTTCTCCCAAGTAACGATCAATAGAACAAGAGGAAACGGTCTCAAGTTGTGCCAGGGGAGGTTCAGGTTGGATATCAGGAAGAACTTCTTCACTGTAAGAGTCGTTAGGCATTGGAACGGGCTCCCCAGGGAGGTGGTGGAGTCACCATCCCTGGAGGTGTTCAAAAAACATTTAGATGTAGCGCCTCGAGACACGGTTTAGTGGGTTTAGTGGGCATGGAGGCATTGGGTAGAAGGTTGGACTTGATGATCTTTGAGGTCTCTTCCAACCGTAACGATTCTATGATTCTGTGATTCTGTGATCTTTGCTAGGTGTTGAGTATTTCAGGGAGCTGCTCCCAAGGGGCATAATTTTGGGGATCTGCAAGGCAGATCCATATGCTGTAAAAGGGAAATGCTCACTAATCCCAGAGGAAACATCCCTGCACCAGGATGTCTTCATATATTCTTTACTCATCGTAGTATTTATCATATTTATCATATTTTGGGATCATAGAATCAGAGAGTCATTTGGACTGGAAGGGACCTTTAGAGGTCATCTAGTCCAACCCCCCTGCGGTGAGCAGGGACATCTCCAGCTAGATAAGGTTGCTCAGAGCCCCATCCAGTCTGACCTTGAATGCCTCCAGGGATGAGGCTTCCACCACCGCTCTGGGAGAAAAGTGCCACAACCAAGGTGAAAGCTTCTTCTACCCCTTCATCAAGAAAGCTGCTACTCGACATGTTTGCAACAGTGGGCTTCCTTGCACCCATGCTTGTGGGGGGTCTTGCCTGGATCTGATCTGTGTCCACTGACATGTGCCAACAGCCTCCTACCAAGAAGGCAGAATGCCTTTGGGCATTAAACACCCATTAACTAACATCTTCCAATTACAATCAAGGCAAACCCTTGTTCGGTAGGAACTAGATGAACCATGAATAGGAGTCACAGACTGTATTCAACACCCCTGAGTACTTCAATCTACTCCTTAGACCACATGCATTGCAGCTGGAGATCCAGACGTTACAAAATACAACTTTCTCCCATTATCAGCTCCCCAATCCAACACCTCCTTTCACGCTCCTCTGCCTTACGATCCCTGCTTAAGGTCTGTATTTAGCGTTCATCATTGTAGTCTAGTGATATCCTCAATTATCCTTTACTTTCACAATAATGATCTTTGGAACTAGCTCTTGGGAGATAAAATACCAATTTAAATACATTCTTTTTGTCTGTGGCTTTCAGAAACAAAAGCTTCTTTGCAGTTTTAGTGACTTGTCCCTCCAAACACACACATCTGAATCAATTTACGGATTATTTTTTTTTGCCTCCGGAGTTCACGACAACTGTAATTCTGTTTTTTAAATACAGATTTTCTTATAGGTGAAGATATTTTAAAATGTCTACCCCAGGTCTGTGGGATGAAATTACTTGCAAACAAGCAATAAGTGAGAATTAAATTTATCTCAGGATATCCAAGAGCTGTGATTATCTCCCATACACATGATGCTTGTACCATCTCCAGTGTTGTTTTTGCTTAGAACAAAAGTGTTGCACTTTTAATTACCATTTGTTCCCTTTTGTCATCATCTTTTATTGGATGTATAATAATTTGACTATCAAATTCATTTTTATATATATGTATATATATATACCTCAAAGCTCTTCCCCCTGCTTTCAGTAATTAAAGCATCCTACCAAAAATTAATTGGGATATTATTTCCTAATTTTGACCTTATTTTCACTTTCACTTGAACACTTTCATTTTCATCAATATAATAACCATTTATCATAGCTTCTTTCTTTAGAGATTGAACAGTATTTTCCTATTTTGAAAGTAAGTATTAGCTTGTCTAATTGGTTTTTGTGGTTTTATTTGTAAATAGAGTACAAGCATAAAATAAGAAATAAAAATGTTTTATTAACTATCCATTCTAATAGGAAGAGCATTTACTATTCATAGCAATATTCATAAAATTACTTATCCTAATTCCTCAATCACCCCCTATGCAAATGCTTGGAAAACGAATGATCTAATTAAAGTAGATGTTAGTGGAACAAGGACATTGGGGCTCACTTTGAACAAGGGAGAACATGCAGGTCATCAGAGCTCTGCATTTTAAACATGACTGGGGGTGATGTCTCCTCCCTTCGGAGATCTACAGCACCTACTCCTGAGGTATCTTCACCACACAGGTAACGTGGGCATCAGGAGTACATCAGTAGCACCTGCAATAGCTAAATAACTCTGCTGAGTAACAGAGAGCTTCCCTAAGCATCCCTTGGGCTGCCTACCTTAAAATAAGAGAGGTTTGATCACACATGCAGTTACAGATGATTTTACAGTCAGTCTCACAGTCCAAACTAAAGATAACACTAGCAGCACAGGAAAAAACTCAAGCAATGAGTGAAAGAGAAGGAGATTTAAAACACAGGAGGACAGCAGCCTCTCTAGGTTTGTTCTATAAATTTCTGGAGGTGATCAGAGCCAAGGGATGAGAAGAGTGACAGCTGTTGATTCAGCATAAATACTCCCTGGCTTTTGTTCTACTTCCTAAGGACAGACACAGGTGGAGGAGGGTGACAAGTCACCCATCCCTGTGCCCAGCACTACCACCAGCCCAATCACCCCCTGCCAGCCTGACCCCTGGGCTGGCACAGGCTGCAAGTGCAGGTGGGGACTTCTCAGAAAGACAGACAGAAAAACAAAAATCCACTTCATTTCCACCATCAGAAATCCCTACAGATGACATCCCACCAGCAGCCTTTACATCTTCAAGCTGAATTTAGAGATAGCTAAAATAAACTTTCAGGGTGACTGTAACATTTCCCAGGGCAGCCCTGTAGGTTAGCTATTCTGCTTACCAGGAATAGCTGCTCCCATCAAGAAGAAACAGCCCCCATCTCCCATTTCCAACCCATCTAACAGGCTTTGTAGCTGCTTCAGTCCCTCCTCCTGTGGGTTTCGGCCAACAGCTGTTGAGGAGATGGTTTTAACACAGGTTGCTAATTAACTTTTTGTGAAGGTAGCTTTTTTATTTCCTCTTGTGGTTGAAGATACTACAAATAAATGTTTATATCCAGTGTAAGGTTGTTCTTAGAGTCATCTTGTCAGCCTCAATTCTCTTATTAGTCAGTGGATAGAAAACATGTATAAATTACTCTTCTACTTCCACTGTCTACATTGGGATGAGAAACATTTTGTGATGGGATTTCTCATTCTAATGGAAATCTAGATTACAAGGTATGATATATACACATTTGGTACAATATATGCATATGTGTAGGATGTGCATATATGTAGGCACCTGTTTTTGGTCAGACGAATCCCACATCTTGTGCTTGATAGTGGTACTTTGATAACACAAATCTTTGGAAAAGATTGTCCTTGGTAGGAACACACTTTAATATAGGATCAGGAGATCTTTAAAGGTGAAGACCTCTCTGAAAACTGAACATGAAGAAACTTGTAACTTACCATAGCCCACGATAACTCTTTGGCAGAACTCACCTACCTATACACACTACTAAAACAAAGACCAGTACATATTTCTTTCCAGCCTACAGATCACAAAAAAAAAAAGAAAAGGCAATAGATATTGGAAAGTAATAAAATAGACATTAAAGCAATCCTAAAAATATAACATGGTGAAGGCAACTCGAAGAAAAGAATGACCACCTTCATTTAGCTGCTGCCTGGGCTTTGCACCTGGGAGTTCATCAAAGTACCTGGGAAATGCAGCCTGGAAAGGAGAACTTCCAGCATCTTTCTGAAAGATCATTCGGCTCCTACAAAGGGATGCTATCATAGCAAAGAAGAAGGAGTGGGCTGAATGATAAAATATTCAAAAAGCCATAGATAATTGAATAGTTAATATGCTGATTTATTCAAGTTCCGTAAGCCTCAAAATAGCATTTTCAAGTGTTTTCATTTTTTCTTCATCAGTTTCACCTAGGCTCCTTCTTGGGCTGAAATGCCTGCCAAAGTGAGAGTATTTAAGGGGAATGAGTGGGTTGCCAAGCCCGTGACCCTACAACCCCGCCTGCATGGAGCCACAATTGCAGCCTTCTCTGATCTGGTGGTTTGGTCCGTGTGGTTTGGTGCTCTGCTCATAGGGTCAAAGGGATTCATTACACATAGCTTTTCAGAGCGAAATTCTTCTACCAGTGATGCGAATATGTTTCCCAAATTTTATTTCACTTTTATCTATACATATAAAATCCCCACTTGCACATGAAGAAAAAGTAACTGTGCCTTGATGTAGCACTTCTATGTGCAGATACTGCATAAGCATGCATTTACCAGGAGGCTCCTCACCAGCGAGCACATTTCCTTAATCTCGCATGCCTGTTAATGGCAATATAAAGCACAAATGGAATATATTTAGCTCTTTGTCATAGAGAATGATTATCTTAAGGTGTCTGAGGCAATGATCTCTTGTTTTACTTAAATCTTTGTGCTGAATTGAATGGCAAAAAGCTCTGATCTGCAAGGTCTCCAGCCTTGCAGAGCAACCTAGGAAAGTGCTTTGCAGGCGGTCATGCTAGGAGCATGAATACCTATCGAGCTCCAGTGTGACCATGTCTCTATTTAATTCCTGACTGCCTCCTGAGGGTTTAACCCATTGGAAAAAGGAAATTCTGGTCTAAAACTGAGGCCCTTGTGCCTTTCCAGAATGGAATTACAGCTGAGGCCACAGCTGGACCCTTTTGGTCATCTCCTCTGGGCTGGCATCCAGCAGTGATGCTGACAAACCCCGGGGTTCACTCCACCCGGAGGTGATGGTGAAATTCCATCATATTTGAGAAGTCATGGCAGTTCGAAGAAGTTCCACTGGCGGGAAAAGGAGAAACATAACGCTTATTTTTAAAAAACGGAAGAAAGGAAGACCTGGGGAACTACAGGCCAGTCAGTCTCATCTCCATGCCTGGCAAGATCATGGAACAGCTCCTCCTGGAAACTATCCATAGGCATATGGAAAATAAGGACATGGTTAGTGACAGCCAACATGACTTCACTAAGGGCAAATCCTGCCTGACAAATTTGGTGGCCTTCTACAATGGGGTTACAGCCCTGGTGGATAAGGGAAGAGCAACTGACGTCACCTACCTGGGCTTGTTCAAAGCGTATGGCACTGTCCCACACGACGTCCTTGTCTCTAAACCACACAGGCAAGGCAGAAGGGCTTAGTGCCAGCATGCTGTTCATGGGAAGGTTAATAACATTTGGGGACATATCAGGCTGAGAGCCGTGAGATTTGTCTGGCACAAATTCAAATTGGATTTAAGGGCTTATACCAGACAGAGTCGGTGAATGACCCCAGCCTGAGTTCTTCTCACAGGGAAGAATTTCAACTCTAAAGCCTCCCTTGTTTCCCATGCCTCCAAAGTTTCAGTCAACTACAAATCTGAGTAATATTAATGTCTTCAGATGCTCTGGTGTAAAGGGAAAGAAACATTCTCTGTCATGCTTCCGTAAGGGATTTCCTTCTACCCTGGTGGCATAAAGACATGTAGAGGGCCATAAAGGAGGATGGATGTGCCTGAGCAGAAGGTAAGCCCAGCAGAAGGCTATTGGCAAACCCTGCTCTCTGGGCCTCTCCATCTTTTGCATTGATCACTGAGGATAGCTAACTGCAGCTTAATTCCCTGGTTAAGAGGTAAAGAGCATTGACTCTGCCGGCAGTGGTGCTCTCCTGGGCTTTGAATTCCTGGAATAGTTCAGTGCAAGAGAATTTTTGCTGTGTGTAAATATTTACCTGTCTATTCCCCTGCTTGGCAAGTGAAAATTAAAACAGCAGCCTGGGTGTATACCACAGGTCTCCAGGGTCTTTTACTGTTCATACAAGGCTTGTCTGTGAAACAAGTGGCTTACGTAAAGACATTTTACCCACAGCGTGGAGGAAGGATAGGTTAACCAGCCAGAGAACAAGCCTCTGAGAAGTGTGCTTGGCCCATCTGCTCACCCTTGTGGCCACCAGCACCGTGGATCGCCTGCAACCCACCTCTGCTGGGAGAAGCACTGGGGATGCCCACGGCACAGCATCTGCTCCCAAACCTGCAATCATCTCCAGGCATTGAGGAAAAGTTCCCCCGGGCACAGGTTTAATGAAGGAAATGTATTTCCAGCCTCTGGCAGAGCTCAGTAGCATCTCACATAGGAGAAGCCTATGAGGAGATCAGATCAGATCTCAGGTACTCCAGTGTGTGAATACAGGCAACAATTTCCCTGGCTTCAGCTTCCCTGCAATTCTTCTCTGTGTGAGTGTGTGTTTGTGTGAGACATCAAATACAATAGGAAAAGATCATACAACTTGCTCAGGGTAAGAGCAAGTCTACCCAACAACAGGGGCACCCACAGCCCAATCTTCAGGGCAGGACTTTTGAAGAAAAATTTTTGGACTCCTGGGAAGGGGCCATAATCCCTCCCCCTCTGCAGTCAGGTGTTCCTGTTCCTGGACCCGCAGCAGGTACCCAAGTAATGATGCTCAGAGTACACCCAGATGGTGAAGCCCTTTTGAGTGCTCCCTTGCTACAAGCAAATGGGAACAATTTGAAGAGAGAAATTCAAATTTGTCAGGGATGGATTTTTTCTCATCACCAACCATTGGGGTATGAAGGGGGAAGAACTCTCCTACCGTGTAATGAATTATGCCAAAATGATCTCTCCAAAATCGTACAAATAATCAAAATAATTAATCCTAGAAATGACAGACTGAGTTGCATTCTCATGTCCAGGATTCATGTTCATGTTTTGCATGGCTGAAGCTATTTGCTGAATTCAGCTTGAATTGTCAAATAGCTTTGGCCACTTCATGATTGCGTTCTTCTCAGGATTTAAATTATAAATGAGGAAATAAAAAATGTCCAGCTGCACTAAGGAGGTGAGGTTTGTGCTCCGGACCGGAGGACAGAGCTGTCCTGGGACTCAGCGGGATGGTCAGCCTCACCGCAGCGGGCATGCAAACCGCTGCTGGCAGGCAGGCTCCAGTGGCTGATGGATATCAGGACTGCACATTTCAGCCTCTTATTTTTATTACCGTGGTTTTTCAAGTATTGTAATTTCTGTTATTTAGTCCTTGCAGGGAGCAGAGAGCAGAGCGATCGTTAATAGGAGCAGCTTCCTGAAGCCTTTTGCTTGACTCATGGAAAAAAAATGCCTTAAACAATATCAAACCGTAATCCTGCTGTGATTTTCAGTCCTTATTTAAAAAAAGATTACCAAACCCCCACACAGAAGAAAACGCACCTTCTTTGCCCCAAAAGGCCGAGGTACAGGCACCCTTGGGACATGAGGACCCACAGGGGAACCTGTGCTTCATTCTCCACCAACTGGATACCAAGGAAAAAACTTGTCCTGAAATTTTCATAGGACAAAGATAATGGCATGCTCTGAAACACAAATCAAAAGCAATGCTGTAAGCAGGGGTTCAGACTTTGGACTTTTGTTGCTGCTACTTAATTAGGGCTTTTTTTACATATCCCTTCTGACTCACCAGTTCTGCCTGGACAACAGACCAGCATAGCTCCAAGCGTGCATAGGACGGGACAACAACATGGTTTGGGCTTCTCTGTTAAAATCCTTATTTTCTTTTATGCATAACTGGAAAGAACCATGCCAATCCTCACTATTGTCTGCCTGATTTCCTTCTAACAAGAGTCTGCTCCTTCCTCCTAAAACAGGGTGCAGTCAAAAATATGACCCTAAGGTCAAGATTTTCAGAGACACTTCTGGCAGTAAGGTACACAAATCCCCCTGCATTTCAGCAAACCCCTTCAGACCGGATTGAAAAGCACCTTCCCACACTACTGATGCCGTGATTCGCTCAGTGACACCCGAATGTGGTGCTTTAGAATCCATTGGCCAAATGCGAACACTTTGTAAAAGAAGTAGGCACCTCAAGGGTGATCTATGTATGTGTATTTGTGTGAAATACAGAGGTCAGGTAGAAAGACCTATGTCAATCACCACACTGGGAAAACAGAGGCAGCATTGTTACATATTGCTAGAAAATGTGTGATTTCTTACCCGGGATTTTACCTGGGAACAGCCAGCCGGGGAAGGAGACACACATGAACCGGCTGATCAGTATCAGCCTGCTTCAGACTAATCATCAGGATGTTTTTTCTTACTACTGTCACGGGGAATACGAGACCTTGGATCTATATTTGATTGGGAGAGTTGTACAGGAAATCAACCATTATAAATCCTCCTACTCATAGATAAGGATGATGACCATGATGTCTATTATTGTTATTAGTGATCTTAGTCCGTTTTACTATTATTACTCTAAGAACAGTAGAAAAATACAGCTCTTGTCCTGTATTTCTTACGATCTTAATGTACAACACAAGAGGAGACCAAGAAATGGTGGGAAAAGGAAAAGACAGGTCATTAATAATATTAATAAATTGGGAATAGACATAAGTGTCCTCCAAACCTTGTGCTGATGTACTGCAATTATTCCTTTTGACTTCAATGGTATTTTCTTCAGAGCTTTGTATCCCTGAGTGGATCCAGGCACAATTCTGAGTAGTCTGAATAATAATAGCTAATAATAGGCAGATTGAAAAGCTATGAAAAAGGGGAAAAGCAGTTCACTGTGTTCACTCCTCATCAGGTATTATTAGAATATGCCATTGATAATGCAAGAAAAGATCTTCAGCTACAGAAGAGATGAAACAAATCTGGATGTGGAAAGGATAAGCATAATACCAAACGCTTCCAGTGTGCTGGAGCCTCATCCAACACCGCAGTAAGTAACGCCTGGAAATTGGCTCTGCTCTAAGACCACAGAAAGCAGCAGCGGTGCCACCTCCAGCACGCTGAAGGAGGCCTGGTCTCACTCATGCCTTAGCCTCGCTAAGACCTGCATTAGCATTAGCTTTCCAGGTTATTGAAGGGAAATAATAGCCATGGCAGGACTCAGAGCTTAGAAATATGCATTTCTGGAGCCTTAATCAGCCATCTCCAGCAAGAACTGTTTCACGTGCCTGTAGCCATACTGATCTTTGTTTAGCAGAAGGGGAGGGGGCTGTTGGGCAGTGATGTTCTTGGCATTCCCCAGAAGTCACCATTCAACAGTGTCAACCAAGCAACCACTGGAGAGGCACACCATAATCACAGGATCACAGAATCATAGAATCATTATGGTTGGAAGAGACCTCAAAGATCATCAAGTCCAACCGTATACCCAATGCCACCATGCCCGCTAAACCATGTCTTGAAGCGCCACATCTAAACGTTTTTTGAACACCTCCAGGGATGGTGAGACCACCACCTCCTTGGGGAGCCTGTTCCAATGCTTAAGATATTAATGTACCCAGTCTCAGGAAAAAGATGGTTATAACACCTTCCATGAGACTGACAACCAGGACTATGCAAAACAGGAATTTTCAGCCTGTAAGTGCTCACATCTCATTCCAAAATACAGATAAAAGCCTGACATTTCCTTAAACCCCATGGTTTTATACAGATCCCAGGAACTTACCCTTCAGATAGCTGTGCTACATGCTGATGAGTCAATCTGTTGCACTGGATGTCTTTGGAGAAGGACAGAAATAATGCTCCCATCATCCCGTGAAGAGAACTAGAGAGGAAATGTCAGCCAACGGCATATGCGGGGTATTGAGCATGCAGGCACTGCAGTCACGTGGGGACCAGACGGGCCCGGGCATCTGCTTGCAAAGATGAGGCCAGGCAGAAATGGATCCTGGCAGATGGTTGGATTGGGGGCTCCATCCTCTCCTTGTGCGATGGCCTTGCCAGCCACACTGAAGCACAGAGCAGAGCCTCTGGGAGGCTAAGAAATGAAGCACCTCAGTACTAGGAATGCGTTGCTCCTGCCATGAGCAAAATGGGTCAATTATTTAACATTCATGTTCTAAGGCTAAGCACAAATATGTGCGCTACAGCGTTGTTTAGCTTTCAGGAAACTGTTTTCTTGAGTGACACATTGAAGGTCATGGTTTATCAGTCGTGTACAAGGTAGAGATGATGCAGTTGGTTGCAGCAGCTTCCTCCTGTAAAATGCAGTCCAAGGGAAAATGATTGTTTTTGCCATGTTCTGTGGGAAAAGTGATAGGCTAAGATCACTCTGCTCCCTTGAATTGTGCTTTTAGCTCCTCACTGTCTTTCCAAGTTTATTTCTCACTTTCTGTGTCTGGATCCCCTGTACAAAAAGCAGCATGCTCTAAATATTTTAAAATATTTATCCATGTTTTCTTCTGCACTTACTTTCAAAATCTTCCTCTTAGTGTCATGCCCAGCCGTAATCTAAGTGACTATGCAAACTTCTCATACCTAAAAATAGCACATCAAGGCAACACCTTTGGAGCAGTCAGTAAGTGAGATGATGGTGAAAATACGAAGCTTAACAACAAAAGTCTCCTTGAATAACTGATTCTAACATGGAACAAAAAGAAATCAGAGCAATCCATGTTCAATAAGGGACCAATGTGAGAAGTCTGTGTGGTGATGGAAAACTAGAATGATTACAGAAAAAGCAGAGAAATATAAAGTTCTGTTTGCATTCATATTGGCAAGAGGTTTTTTTTCTGCACCTTTGCTCTAAGGAGTTTTTCTTTGCTTTCTATATATTCTTGTGGGCAGAGAAAAGAATTAACATCAAGAAGATGATGAACATACTCTAGTGTACTACTTGCATCCCATCAGGTTCCTATTTCTTGCAGACAGTGCTTAAGGAGAAGAACATGTCCATTCTCTGGCTTTCGCAAGTTTCTTTTCCAATCCTGTCCATGCTTTGAACATGGTCAGCAAGGGATGTTTGTATTCACAGGAGATCTTATATCAAATTCTTCTCTGACGTCCATCAGGAGTTTCAAGGAGTACAAGTCATGTCATACAGAGCATTCTCTCCAAACTCATCCAGGCACTTAGATGGCTTCCTCTGTGTGAGGACTTCAACATTATGAATGGATTCTTATCTCACAGTAATAGCCCGATACATGCCTGCAGTATTGACATCAGTCTACATCTGGAAAAATAAGAAAAAAACCACAAACTAGAAAATGTTTTAATTGTCTGACTTCGCCATTGGATCTTCCTTGCTTTATTTCCTATCTAAATACAGTGTATTATTCAGTACAGGCTGTAGTCTCATTTTAGAAATACGCAGTGATGGGGAATTCAACAAAACTCTTGTGAAATTGTTCCAAGATTAATTACATCACTGCTTAAAAGTTGTGTCATATTTCTAAATTTGTCTTATTAATTTTCTAGCTATTGGAATAAACAGAACAACTCTTCCACAGAAATTAAACAAATATCCAACATGAAGGGATAGCATACATTCTTTGTTCTTCGATGTCTGAGAATTTAGTAGGCTGTATTAAGTCATTCAATGTTTGTTTTTACCTTTTTTAACAATCATTGCAACAGCTACTTGTTAGCACCCTGTTCTCTTTGTAATTTAGTACTTTCCTAATTAATGTCATCTGCAATCTTAATTAGTGAGAATTTTTGGTTATTATTTCAAATATTGACATGGTTAACATGCAATATTAGAGATATCAGCTAGATAATAACTTCCTGAGAGCTAGAAAGGCTTTAATTCACAAAGTAACTGCCATGCCAAATATGCGTCTTCCTAGTCATTGATCTGAAGGTCATGTGGTACCAAATGCTTTATGGAAACCTAAGAATACATCAATTTAAGCAGTTGTATGGACATAGCTAGCTCAGCTATTTCTAGCAAGGTAGCCACAGAAGCCATAAAGATTATCAAATAGACTGGCTCCACATTCAGATCACTATCCTCTCAATTTTTAATAGTCTAGCTAGTACTAAAATATAGTTGGAAGGAAAAATATTTAATCATTACATGATACAGTATAAGATTAGATAGATATTGGTTGGGTGGGTTTTTTTCACAGTAATGAAAAATCACCTACCACTGCTGCTGTCTGAGGACTGGGAGGGGGCAGGACTGAACTTTATTCTTGGTAGCACATGCATCCAGTGTCGTTCTCTTAGTAGGAGGCATCTTCTGCCTATAATAACAGTTGAAAGGCAGTCTTTTTCATCCCTTGCCAGTCATAGTAGCATATTTTATGTGGGTGTGCAATATTCCCAGCATGGATACGTTGACCAATTCTTTCTAAAGGCAAAAGGACACGATTCCTAATTAAAATAGATCCATGGAGTCAAAGGAGGTGATGTGATCCACCGTATGACAGAGTTTTCACCGGAGCTAAATGCTTGGAATTGGAGTGAAAAGGATCTGAAAAGGTTGGGTGTCTCTCATCTTAATTGTGGATTGCAGAGTCTATAGGATAGGGACCAGCCTTGCCTGGATGTCTTCATTGTGCTAAACACAGCTGGGTACTTGCCTCCAGGTACCATTAACATACAAGGATGAAATAGCAATCACTTTAACAAGATAGTGTGGGAAAGAATCCTCTAAAAACCATAAAAGCTTCCTATCTGTGTTCAGGTTGGAAAATCTGCTTATGTTTTTTATTTGTTGTTGTTGGGGTTTTTTTAACAGCCTAGTTTAATCCTTAGTAAAATTATCTCCAAAAAGTTGGAGGTATTAATTTCTTTTCCCCCCGTGCCAGATATGACACTTATCCCTCGGCAAGTCTGAAATCCTCAGGCAGTTCTAATGAGGGATGCATTTTAGTTTCATGCAATGAGAGAGGCATTATGTTGCAGTCCGTTTCAAGATGGACTTGTTTTCAAGCTTTCTAAAGCAGAATTAATCAATAATTACAGCCAGCATCAGTATGTGAGCCCCTGGAGTTTTATTTATACTCCAGCCACTTTGCTCTGTGACCTCAAGCAAGATACAGTAGTTTTGCCTGTTGGAGAATAAATCATATTACATTTTTGCACGCACATATAGTTAAGGCTTATCTTCTTTAGTTGTGAAGGAACAGAAATTTCTTCTGGAATTGCCTCTTTCATCTACATTTAGTAATCTTAATATTTGGGACACAAAATGATTTCCAAGCCATGTTTGCCAGTTGGGTTTAATCCTTTGAGATTTTAATTTTGAAAACTATATGACTATGTTAATTTGCAGAAGTGAGATTAAAATAAAAACATCTTTGTGTTTGTACTCAAAGTGCAGAGATTTCCATGCCTCAGTATCTGAATGAATAAATATATATTCATTTGAATTTCTAATCAGGAAATTTTCCACAATGGGGAAAGTCTCCCTTCTGATTAACTTTCTTAAATAAGTTCAAGTGTATATTCAGGATAGGAAGTTAAAATCTGAAAGCTGCATTTCCAAACACTGGGGGCGGAGATCCAGGAAAAAGAAGGGAAAGCAGTTGTTACTGCCACAGAAAGCACCTTCGTGCTGAAAGAGAACTGGAAGAGTTACAAGAAGTGACAAAGTCTAAAGTGAGTGACAGGTTTAAATGCTGTATCTGTTTCAAATGGAGAGACGATTAATATGTAATGAAGGTCATTAGCAGTGGATGCCTATCTCATTCCGTTGCCAGAGGTGAAGCTCGGTACTACCTATCTTGAAACACATTGTAGGAGCCTTAGCGGGCTGCTCACGGTCATTGCCAAGGATAAGGTTTTCTGGATTGATAAATGAGTGATAATAACAGAGAAAGAGCAAGACGGCATTGGACTTAGGCTCCAGTCCCTGCCAAATATTAAGTACTTAAGCCTACTACAGGGTCCAGCCCTACTCCAGCATGGAGAGAAGCATTACCAGGACAGGGACTCAAAACCACCGCTGTAAGGATTAACGGTGACTTTCTCTGTCATAGCTGCCCTGATGACCCATGGAGAGCAACAAACTGGCTATGTTTGCTTTTTTGCAACACCAATATTGCAGTGGAGCTGAAGGAGAAGAGGGAAACTATCAGGGAGCTGTTTCCTGAATACTGGAGATATGAGGAAAAACACCAAAGTTTGAAAGCAGCCACTCCAGGTGGCTTCTTGATAGCTCAGTCAAGCATGTTGAGGTCTCTTCCCTTTCAAAAAAAAAAACATCATGTGCTCCTTTTCTGTTTGATGACTTGTGCGTTCTCCATTAATTTGGCCCTCTGTGGAGGGAGTGCTTTTCTGTAATATGACTGAAATTGGATGGCCCAGCAAGGAATGTGATCTCTTTGCTAAACTGCTAGTATTTCATGATTCTGTGTCATGACCTCATTGTACAGGCTACTGCTTACATCTCTACATTGACATTCTCACTGTGAAGCCAGGACTAACCACAGCCTCTGATGTTGAGGCTTTTTCACACTACGTGTAAACTCTTCAAAACACCAGCTGCATGGGAGCTGTGGTAGATGTGTCCACACAGTTCCCCGAGTGACTCATTGGGGTCTGTGTCAGCAGCCCCGGGCACCCACTAATTCCTGGTGAGGAGGACTCCGGTTTTCAGGGCAGAGATGGCTCCTGCAGGAGGATCTGAAAGACTCAGGGAGTTTTTGCCATGTGTAAGTGACATTGAGGACCACATACAGGCAGGCAGACAGGCATCCAAACCCAAATGAGATCAAACATGGAAAGATGCAAACAACTGCACCTGCAGAGACCTGTGCCAGCGGAGATAGCTGGTGAGAAGTCGCAATTTGCAGAGCACTCTGTTTTCCTTTGAAAGGTCTCAGGTTGACAGTGGTTAGCAAACTGTGTGCAATGTCACAGCAAGACACGCGACTGGTGGCTTAAACAGGCTATGAATAAACTGAGGTTGCAGATTACAAAGAGGTTAGTAACACCAGGAGTGTCAAGGCTCTTGAACAGCTTCCCACGGACACCACCAGTGAGAGCAAAATCAAAGCACCTTTGAAATGCAACATGACCAATTTCTGATCTTAATGGCTCACCACCTGGGACTTCAAGGGACCTTACGCGGTCCTTGAAGGGGTCCTGGCACCTTCCCGGTCCTCCACACTGGGGTGATGAGCCTGCACCCACGCAAGTCACCACAGTGAGCAACCAGTCTGCTGGGGACCTACAGCAGGTACCCAAGCAGGAGGGCCAAGGAGCTAAATGTCTTTGTGGTTTTCAGCAGCACTGGCAACAGAATATGCCCCAGATGGATGAAAAAGAAGACTGCAGCTGCTCAGGACAAAGTGTATCTGTTCCACTCTTACATCACGCAGTAGCACCGTTGAAATGATGTCCTTCTCCCTGCTATGGCAAACAGAGAGGTGAGCAGCCTTGCTTGCCTCCCCCTGTGCTCTTGCTAGAGAGGGAAGCCCAGAGCATGACCTCCACAGGGCTGGTACCACTCTGGTGGAAGAGAAATGGCTTTGAAGATGGGCACTGTAGCAATGGGAGATTCTTTGCTGAATGGAAATATAATACAGGGGATTAATTAGAGAAGCTTGACTGGCTTGTCTAGCAACCTCATGGGCTGAACTTAGACAGTTCTGTACTACTGTGATCAGAGATGCTCAAGCCATGCTGCAGGAGAGAAAGGTCTCCAAAAAAAATGTTTCTGCCAAGAAAAATATTCAGCCCCCTCACACTGGCAACCCTTTGCTAGTACATCTTACCCTCCCTTGATAGAATTGGCACATTGAATGTAATACCTCATCATGACCCTCTTCTAGCAAAAGAAAGTAGATTTCCTAGATTATTAACACTTTGGGGCAAAATACATCTTTCCCTGTAATTTATTCTGTGCTACTTTGTCTTACATAAGTTAAGTGCCAAGGAGACAGGCAGTACTCAGAAAAAAAAAAACCAACTTGTCATAAAAAATTAGGAGGGAAGATCTATTTTGTTAGGTCATGTGATAGAAAGCTCATTTGCACAACCACAAAGGAGCAGGGAGAGACGATGGTGAGGGGGAGCCCAGATAACACCCTGCCCAGCCAGCTGCCCCCAGGTCCATGCCAGGAGAACATCAGCCCACCAGGCCCATCTCCACAAGCCCAGAGGACCACCAGAGCCCAAAGGCAGGTGAGGGGAAGCCAAACTAAGGATGAGTGCTGAGGATGAGCCACCCCATCCAGACCCTCCCTGGGCTGATTCAAGGGACCCTCAGCCCCAAGGGCCAGAGGTGACACCCATGAGGAGGAGTCGATGCTGGAACATCTTTGGGACTGAGGGGTGTGGGGCATGTTAGGGGGTGCAGGGGAAATGCATTTTGGGATTGCACAGGGCTGATTAGGGGATGTTCAGGGGAGGAACCAAGAGTAGAGGAAGGGACGGATTTGGGTGATTTGGGGGGGGGAACAAGCATGGGAAAACAGAGACATAAGGGGATAGAAAAGGTTAGTTGCATGTTGGTTGGTCAGTATGCTGGTCAGTATGCTGGTCTGGCCATTGCAGTCTGTCCTGCCTCCTTATCACAATCCATGAAATTCGTAACTCTTGTCCTGGGTGAGGGACCCTCTAGTCTGTGTGCATGTGAGTGCATGGGGGTCTGAGTGCAGCAGCTGTGTGTCCTCGGTGTAGCACTTACTTGAGTCAAATAATTTAATTCAGATGTGTTTACATCAGGGGCATACAGCTCGTATGCTACATTTAAGTGGAAAGCCCTGCTGCAGAGTGCTCGTCTCTGAGATGAGCAGCTGTGCATCGTGGAAGGCTCCCTTTGAGGCCACTAGCACAGTGCATTAATGCAGTTACAGGGCCCACAAGGACAACACGAAAACCACCACTTTTAAAAATTTAAATCTTTATTGTTATTATTATTATTGTTATTTATTAATTTAGATGTGTAATTCTCCCCCAAATAACCCCAAAAAAGCAAGAAGAAAACCAAACCCAAAATGCCAGGTCATAAACTCATTTTTTTTTAACTAAAGAAAGTATTTTCCTACAAGGAAAAATAAGTTGCTTTGTAAATAATCCCCTTGAAAACAAAATATCATGCTATAGTGTTTGAACAAAATATGTGGAATCTGGCCCTAAACCAATTGCTATGAACATGGACAGTTAAGATATACACTAGTCTAAAACCAAGCAAATTCGATAGGAAGGCTATAAACCCTCCTCTTTACAGGTCTTAAATCAATGTGTCACCATTTGAAGCTTTGGAGATCCCCAGCAGCCCTCTGTAGGTGATCGTTTAGTCCATGATAAACCTGTTGCAAAGTAGTTTTAAACTTTTTTACAGAGGTGGAGTTTACAGGCTTAGGGATCATCATTTTCATTTGTTTCTAAGAAGGAGCCTTTAAGGAAGGCAAGTAAATTTTCATATTTGACAACATGAATAGTCGGATTTGCTGTAATTCTCACCTAATCTGCACTATGCACAATCATTAATGCTATCAGCAAACGCCTTGATTTAATATAACTTATGAAAAGAAGCTTAGTTATCAATACAATTTTTTTTTTCAGGAGATAAAAGCCTTCTGTGCTTCAGGAATATTGCTACATAAAAGTTAATGTGGAATAGATGATTCAATATCCTACAGCAAGTGTAGGAGCAAACAATGCCTAAATATTTAAAAAGCAGGAAGATAAGAATACCAAAGCACACTAATATGGTATGCACATATCCCACATCTCTGATCCGTATTCCTTAAGCCTGTAAAAATAGTTATGAATTCTTTTATTTACCAGTTTAAGAGAGCTTCATAAAACCTCATTTAACCACTAAATGTTGAATGAAAATCTTTGTAGGGGTTATATTTAGAAACTCGTATTTATATTCAGGCAAAGATCAAAATTCCTCTTTTCTGTACTTTCCAAAAGAATTAAAAGAAAGAAGTCTGTGCTGTACATTTTCGAGTGCCTGGAGCGTAATTGGGGGTAGCTGATACAGGGCCTTTCCCGCAGGGTTGTTTCCTCTCCTGGTAGCACTAGAGGAAGCTTGCGCATTTGATACCCCTGTTACCACCTTATTTCTCTGTGTTTTCCAAGCCACTGTAACTTATTACAATGGTCAGATGGAGGATGAGTAAAAGGGAGATATCTTATGCCGCATTCACCCTGCCCTTACACTCGCTAAGAAGGAAAACCAAGTTTTTACTTGAAGAGCAGCCTTGTGCTACGTCACTGAACTGAGACACAAAGAGGGAAACAAGTGCAATAGGTTTTCCACCTGCGTGACCTCTAGTAAGTCACTTATTTTCTCTCTGCCTTCATCCCCTGTTAGCAAATGGAGGTGACATTAGTTCCTACAGCTTTTCTGTGGGTCTGATTTGTCTGTCAACACGGCACTGCTGGGTTATTGATACGGTACGTAACTCTGCTGGGAATGGCTCTGTGTTTAACCCCATACCTGCCACCAAACTAACGAAAACCAATAAGTAACAAGACCCTGCTTGGCCCATATGGCAAGGCTGTTGCCCAAATAAGAAGATCATACCAAAGACAAGACCTGGGAGACAAAAGTTCTACCAACATCTGAAGCTGCAGTTTTTCTAGTTGCAGTAATGGTACTGTTGCTGGGTTTGATAGGAGCATGTAGGCAGTATAGCAGATTGGGCACTGGCAAGGAGTGATGGGACATAGGCAATCACACACCTGATTTTTCCATATGTATTCTCCGTATTCTCCCTATGGAGAGAAGCTAATTCAGTGCAGGAAGGGAAGTCTCAGGATTGCTTGGCTGACTCTCAGTAACGTGGAGGGCCCTTTGAATCAATGCATTTTTTAAAATACCTGTTCACGTGCAGGGCCAGGAAAGGTAGGAGTGCCTTTGTAGCTACAACAAATGAAAGAGCTATAACAAATCAAAGTCTGCTTATCTCTGTGAAAGCAAAATTATGGAGCAATGAGCTGGGTGTTTGCTTTTGCTTTGTCCCTCAAAGGTGGGTGGTTTCTGTGGCAGCTGCTTGCTGGAAGAGGGGGCAATGGTTGGAAAGAGAAGGCAACACCTTGGACAGGACGAGCAACTCGCAGCTGAGTTTCCCCCCGGAGAAGGACACTCAACCCAGGGAAGACCCTGTGCCCTCTCACAGCATTGCAAGAAGCCCAGGAGGGAACTCTCAGAAGGCTCAAAATTTGGTCATCTCAATTGCAGTGGCAGTCAGGAGTAAATCCGACACATTACTGCGGAACCTTATCCCAGGAAAATCTTAGCTCTGCTTTAAACAGGTGCTGTTTTTAAGGATACATGTTTCATCCTAATCAACGTTAAAATTGCATATTTCATGAAAATATATTGGCAAAAGCTTCTAAAGGAAAAAAATGCTAAATGAGGTTTCTAAGAAGTGCAATTCTTGCATTTTCCTTCCAACACAGTTACTTAGTGGCCAGAATACCTTTGGAAACTCCTGAATGTCTACAGTTCCCATCCACCACACTGGTTCCTTGAATCTTTGAGAGACAGCAAGTCCCGCTTTGGAAAATGAGCCCAAATCACTTACTTAAAAAACAGATGCTTGTATAACAATACTAAGCACTTTTACTCTGCTTCTCTGAGACATAAATCGATCATGAGGAGAACCATATATGAACCATATACGACTGAACCGTATACGACACATTTCATCCCAGAAATTTTTTTAAGAATGAATCACAAAGATGCGAATAAGGGTCATTTATAAGAAAACACCACTGCTCCTAATATGGGCTATTTGAATTTAAAAAGATCAAAAGAAAGGAAATATTTTCAATCTACTTGCTTTTGGTGAGTGGTTTTTTGTTGTTGGGGTTTTTTTGTTGTTTTTTTTTTTTTTTTAATGTAGTGGGATTTTTTGAACTTTTTTGCTTTGTTTTTAAGTTGGATTATTGTCTTCTGATCATTGTCCTTGTTTAGTCAAAGATAATTTAGACATTGCTACCTTTCATTTCCTGAATTTCAAAATCAAGTGCAAAGTTGTGTCTTGATAAGTGAAATGCCATTAGAGGTGGAGAGGGACTTGCTTGGGAGCAGGCAGAGCTTGTAATTGCAAATTCTCCTCTCTGCCAGTTGTCACACCATGCCTTGCTATTCTGATGAAAGTCAATTTACTGATGTGCCGGGCAATCATCTGCCTGCAGAGGAGGGCACAGTGGTGACCACTCATGTGCACGTATAACTCCAACACACATAGCTACCAGAGCTCCTTGGGCTGGGGCTCAAGCTGATTAAATATTGGTATGTCTCCATTACAGGCAGCTGAGTCCCCGCTCCCCTTTCTTCTGGTTAAACCATCCATGCCCCTGTTTTTGCAGCACTGTAATTAGGAGATTTGGTTCACTGATGCTTCACCCAGATCAGAAATGCAGAACTCCATGCTGGCTCGGTTGCTGTTGAGCACAGTTTTGTTAAGGGGTGATGGGCAACAGAGCAAAACCCATCAGATTGCCTCCTAAGAGGCTTTAAGTATCGAGTTATTTTAAAAAGTCTTGGTTTTGTTAAAGAGAGCTGTGAAATGCTCCGGTCTCTTTATTGTTACTATTTTTAGTTCATAGGTGTTCTGGTTAAGCTCCTGAAGCCTATATATCTTCGAAATATTTAACAAGAAGCAATCAAGTCTGGACTAGCACACTTTACTTCCAGCAGCCTGTTCTGGTGCCAGGGAAGTTTTCAGCTCTCAGCTGTGATTCCTCAAAGTAATGAAGTGATGACTCACTACATGGATGCAGGACAACAAACTGTTAAAACAATCATTAAGAAATTCTTCCCTAGAAGTTCACAAAAATGGGTGGATGGTGGCTAGTGGCTGGGGGGTTTCCAGGAAAATTATTTTCAAATAGATTACAAAAAAAAAAAAAAAAACAGAAAAAAGAAAGGAATAACCATTTCTCTTTTCCCAAGAAGGCTCTAACAAGAATAAGTAGTTTTCAGTTGCTGAAAGGATGATTTGGGCCAGGAATCAGGAAAAAACTTTCCAGTCTGAAGGGTAATAGAGGGGTGGAAAAGATGAGTGGAGTTCGTCACATCTCTATGCTGGGGGTCTTGGAGCACAGGTTAGGTGCATATCTGTCAGAAAAGGGTTATCTATGATCCCTTTTTGAACTACAGGGGCAGATTACATGGCTTTCATTTGTTTTTGTGATACAGGACAGTATCACAAGATCATGGGACTCTGGATTCTCCTTTGCTGATTCACCTGGAGACTTTCCTTAAATCTTGAGCCTTTAAGTGTGGTTTGGGATTTCTGAGACTTTTGAAAGCACAGTGTCTGTCTGAGCTGAAGAAGAAATAGTCTCCCTTTGATCAAAACAGAAAATGATTTCATTATTCTTATTTCTTACACAAAACTACCAGTACATATTGTTTCCTGAATGAGCTGAAAAGCCTGGAGATCTTAAAAGGCACGTTTTCAAAACATCTCTCAGTGCGTATAACTATTCCACGGGAGCCCTTGCATGCACTAATACCAACCATGTGGTTCGAGCCCATGGGACACGTATTCCAATTGCTTTTTGCTTTGACAATGAGCTGATAAAACTCCCTGATTGCTGCTTACAAGTCTTCTCCTATTAACAGAAGCGTTGTCACTGGGCTCCCTTCATTGTGCTCAGCTGCAGAAATACAGAACTGCATTTCAGATCCCAGAGATTTTGTGTGTTGTGTGCTCATGTTTGAACAACGCTATCACTCTGCTCATCCGTTTCTGGTGTCACCGGAGACCATAACTCATCTTTATGGAGCGCTCATCCTTGTATTTTCTTTTTTCCCTGAAAACATTGTCTTTTTTTTGGCTTAAAGGCTACATTGTCTTACAGATTTTGATGCCAGCTGGAACAGGTATTCATTCCCAAACATCTGGCAACCGTGCTCTACTGTCAGAATCTATTACTGAGAAGCTGAAATAGGCCTGTTACAACATGGATTTGAGCAGAGAGATCCCAGGCAGTTGAAGCAGAACTCTTCGTCCGCCACTGCACATCTCCATGGCGCTCACACTCAGCTCTCCTCTTCCTCAGAGGCGTGAAAGAGGTGCCCTGGGGGCAATTCATCATGCTTTTGGAAGAAGGGACTCTACCAAAATTGCCTGTTTCTCTCCATAGATTGTGAAGGGAGCCTTGATAATTAGCTCAGGATGCCAGCATCCACATTTCTTACAAGTGAATCCCACCCTAAGCATCCCTCTTACTCATATGAGTAGTTGGTAATGATAGTAAATGGCACCATTCCAGTGCATACAGGGAGATAAAGTAGCTGGTGACAGGGAGGCGGAGGAAGGGGATGGAGTCAGTGGGTTGGTTTTAATCCTAGTGATGGTTTTTCTTTGGTTGATGTGCCCAAGGCATTTTGAACAGCTTTAGTCTTAATGTAAACCAGCGTCACTTCTTTGCAGATAATGGATCTACACCGATTAATGTCGATGGAGAAACTAGTCCTATACTTGTAAAGAAACACCACAGGAAACTTCATCCATCAAATCTTCCAACGGATTTTAATTATGAGTTCCCTTGGACAAACCGAACATTCTGGCTATCCCTGCTGCCGACCGGTGCTGCTCTACCACGGCAATGCTCAGAGACCAGTGACACTCTCTGCAGGGTGGGCAGGAGGGTTTTCCAGCAATTCTGGACTTTGAATCCCACTGTGGGACCAGCCTAGATATTGGAAGCTCCAGAGGATGCCTCTACTGTGAGGTCACTACTTTTTAAAATTATGATTCTGCAGTGGAGCTTCCCAAGTAGATGGGCTTTTTCATTTTGCGTTTTGTCTGTGTTAATGTGTAGATAGGTGCCTCACCTGTGAGGTCCGTAAGGTATAGACAGGCTGAGACCAAAGTACCCAGATAAGTGAGTGGTGTCAAGCTAGCTTCAAAAAAGCCAAATGGGTCATGATGGGACTGGGAACACAGCTAAAACCAGGGATTAATTCAAAGGCTTGATAAAGTATCTCACTAAATTTTGGCCTTGATACTAACATTTATGTTAGTATCATGTATATGTTAGTAACGTGTATATGACTGTTTGTGTGTGTTAATGCACATTTGCATACATGTACGTTATATTTATTAGTCACGTTATAAAAAATCTACAAATAATCAAGTCACACGGATGGCAATATTCATTCAATGGTAATGGTTTATTTCATTTTCCATGTAATAAAGAATCAATAATATTACAATCAGTTGTATTTGAAAAGCAATACAGATAAGATGTCATCTGTATGTTATTAAGTTTTAACTAGGCTAGGCAGAGTTTAAATTAGACTCTAGCTGCACACAAAGACTATTTCAATTAAAGAAATCTCTTGTGATCTAATATTCTTAGCTTTAAAGTCATACTACATAAATATTTTATTATGTATTTTATAACACTTTTTCATAATCAAGAAACAAATGCATATATCTAAAATATGTGCATTTAGAAAGCTGCTGACACAACATGGGAAACTTTGAAGAATATTCTATTTGGGAATTAATTCAGCTTGGGACAAAATTCAGAAATAATATTTAAACGGGGGGAGCTGAGTACATTACACATTCCCACACAAGTCTGAAACAAAAGACCAGGTTTGCTTCACCACTTATTTTAAGTGTAAGAGTGTATTTCTATTCAGTCAATTCACATTCATACTATTAGAAAACACTCCTGAATACCTTACTGAATCAACAACTAAAGTGAAATTTAAAAGAAAAAGCCAAGTCCGACAGTATAATGGAGGATAAACATTAATTGTTAGGGGATTTTTATTTAAGTCTCACACAGAGAGCCCTTTGGGAGAACCAGTGAGGAAGTCACCATGTTATTTAACACTGTGAAAAACATAGTGCTGGAAATCAACCAGCTAGGTGAAAGCAGCCATAAAATTTAATGATGTCAATTTGTCACATTTCAATATCTTTTGAAGATTTGTTGTTGTTGTTACTGCTATTGTTATTGTTATCATTACTGTTATCACAATTATTATCATTATTATTGGTGTAATGTAATAATAATAGTAATAATAAGTGTGTGGGCTTGTTTAATACACTAGTAGCAGTAGAAAAAAAAGGTCTCATTGAGTACAGGATGGGTGCAAATAGAGTGCAAATCTACAGGTCTGGATGAGTATAAAGCCCCAGTCCAGCTCATATGCAAGCAC
>NW_009631679.1:26754-53799 GCF_000690535.1 Cariama cristata | reverse complement strand
CTCTTTCAGATGATGATATTGGTGAACCTGGAGATGCGGAGATAAACACGGTGGCCTGGAGAGGTGTTTGGTGTCAAGGATGTTCACCTTGGCTCGGTTGCATGAAGCTTACAGAGTCGTCAGCTGGACTGTGCTGGGGCACAAGAAGCCCAACCTCAACTTTGCTAAACCACAGCAGCTCTTGAGAGTGGTCAAGGATGAGGGGGAGCAACAAGGGTGATGACACTGACCACCTCGATCAGCCCCACATCCCTGAGCATGCAGATCCCTGGAAGGTTTTTACAATGAAGAGAATTCGTGCCTGTTCTGCATGGTTGCTTTCTCCTTGCAGGTGACTCTATTTCCAAATATTTATCACTTCATGACCTTTTTTTATCCCAGACCGTAGGAGGCGGCATTGAGTGGGCAACATAATTTCACCTTGATTAGCATTGGAAGTGTCAGATTTTTATCCCATTTGCAATGTTTTAACAACACAGTTATGTAACATTATAGTGGGCTCATTCAACAAGAGAAAAATACAAATTTCTTTTCTTTGGAAGCTGACACTAGACATATTTAAATGAGATATAATGGACACATTTTTTATTATGTGAGTAATTACTTTTTAGGACAAATGAGGTGGGCTGTGGTGTTCAGTAGCTTTAAATCAAGAAAGAATTTCTGATATAAAAATATTATTGGTTCACCTCAAAATTATTAGGGTTCATGGAGAAACTGATGGAGGGATGCTGATCGCTTCTCATGCAGGAAACAGGGCTGCGTGACCGGGAGGCCTCCACAGCCATAACATCTATGAAATCAAAAAAAAAACATGCTATAAGCTAGCATTCATCGTCTGAATTAATAACATGATATCATTTATCAAGAACAATACATCACAGTGTAAAGGCATGTTGTTTGTCTTTGGTTTAAACAAGCCATTAAGATAAATCTTAAGAGAAAAAGTGTCTGCTTAATTAGGATAAGAGTCTCACATTGTACGCAGATTAAGTAAACAACCCAGCTTGTTGGCATGGACAATCAGTAACCGACTGCGGACCCTCATGACTCAGGTGCAGAGTTTTCTCCCAGTGAGATGAGATTCATAATCCCTCTGCAGTCCTCATCCTAGTAAAGTCCTCTAGTCAAACACATCATTAATTTAAGAATAGTTTAAATTAGTATGTTGATGTAATTAATTCCTGATGTATTCATAATCTGGGCTAAAGTGAGTGGTAACGCATGAGTCTGTGCAATTTAAACTGTTGAACTGGGTTAAGGAATGAGCCAAAATCACTTATATCAACAGGAGCCTGCTCAAATGGTCTCAAGCTGCCTGTTATTCATTTTAGCGGTAAGGTGGGCACGGCATCGTTTGGGAAGGGCAAAGTAGTTGGTGCTCCATGTAGTTATTCCTACCCAGCACATCAACAGTGCAGCTACTCACAAATCTGAGAGGGGAATAGAAGCACCTTTTCAACAAAACATTTCAAAGGAAATATTTCCATCCATCCCAAGATGTGCACAACACTAAGTTTAGGAAGTTTGTCTCAAAAGTTAGAGTTTCTATATGTATCAGTGGCCATACAAAGCGTATGCGGGTGGAAATACGCACATAAGCTTAATTATAAATGATTCACTATAACAGTGAAGTTATAGACCAAAATGTATCATATCACCTCTTTTTTCATATCTGTCTTACCACCTATAATTTCGCCATGTAAAATCATAAACCATAATTTTTGAAGCGGATATATAAATGTTGTAACTCTCCTGAACATCCTATGTACAATGCCTTCCATTCTCTTATTTTCAGTGTCGTACACTGTAGTTTGCTATTGTTTTTCATTTCAGCGTGCTGCTTTTATTACAGGTTATACTATACAGGCATTCTGCTCAGGGGGAAACAAAAGGCTACTCAAAGGAGATATAGATAATTCATATATTTTCATTGTTTATAAAACTGGACAGAAAAAATCAATTTTAATGAACATTTTTTAAGCATTTCTAGTGCACTCATGAGGTACGAAAGAGTAATGGGAGTCGGCAGATGTGAAATGACAGAGACACATTTTCTCTAAACAATTATACAGGTGCTACGTAAACCATCATCTTTACTTTAACCAATATTTTGCAATGGGTTTCTATATACTGGATACTCCAGTAGGGGTGGTTTATCACTAGAAAAAAAAAGGCATATGAGATTGAACAGCTTGCATGGTAAAATTCCTCATGGTCCATGGATGGAAAAAGCAATTTGAACCAGACAACTATAAAATCAGAGTTGTGAGACAGTATGTTGAGAAAAAGCCATCTTTAGTTTTGTTTTAGTCTGGAACTTTCTAAAACATCTTGTTACTGCCTTTTCTCTTTGTCAGGATTGAAGCATTGCGAGAAGTACCATGCTGGGGAATTCATTAAGGAATAGTTTCAAAGCGGGTTTTAACTTGGATCTGTCTGGTTCTGCTGCCCTTCTGGTTTTTGACTAAATGATGCAATTTTGAGTTTTACATATGTTTTAAATATTTTGAATTTAGGGGTTTTTTTTAACAACTTGGACTCTACCAATGAACAGCAGACTCGGAGATCAGATCCCCTCACAACAGAGGGATAATAGAAGTTGAGCAAAAGGCTTCCTATCACCCCGTTCAGAAAAAGTCTTACCTTGGGACTCTCTGAAGAGCCTGTGACAGCCCAAATCTCAGTATCTGTTAGGAACTGAGCACCAGACACTCAGCTCCATTGAAATTATGGTAAACTAATGGTTATTTTTCATTTTGAAAATTACAGTTGTTGAAGTCATTATGGCTTTCCAAATCTTTGCATCTCCTCAGTGGCTTGATGTGGGCATTCACGGACTTACCTGCAGTCCAATACCTTGCAGGACACCCAGAAAGGGGATACAGATAAACAGTTTATGAACTCTTCCACGGACTTTTATCCCAAAACAAGGACATGATCCTGTGCAACTTGCTGTAGGTGACCCTGCTTTGGCAGAGGAGTTGGACGAGATAATCTCCAGAGGGCCTTTCCAACCCCGATCATTCTGTGATTCTGTGATTCTCCAAAAATATGGGCTGTCGGCATTGCAGTAACCACCACAGATACTGTAATGATGCATCAACCTGTGGTCTCAAGAACTGTCTGGACCTGTCACGGCTCGAGGTGATTTCAGTTTGTTTTAGCTGTGGTGGCAATTGTCAAAGTGTCACAGGATTATTGCCAAAATATGTTTGAGGTTTAGTTTAACTTCGTGTAATTAAGTAGTATGATGCATGCTGTTAATTAACAGGTAGTAACGTGCAGTTATTCTGCATGGAGTGAACTACCTACGGCCCCTGGATCTGACCACTGTTTTTTATCTTCCCACCAAATCTAGCACAGTGACTAGGACAGGGGTAGTGCCTGGGATAGCTGAAGTCGGTGGTAAGTCCCATATTCCCAGTGTTCAGCTCCTGTAGCACCCTCAGCCCCAGCCCCACAAGGACAGCAAAGTCCCACTAAGCTTTATTTAAGTTTTCAGTTGTTATTTCATAATGCAGGGAATTACTGTTCAGCCTCGAGAGAGAAGATTATTACGTGAACCCTCAAACTGAGCACTGAGCACTAAAAAGTTATTGGGAGAAAGATTGTTTTTTCTTTGATGTAAAAAACTGAGAAAGTGCAGAGGCAACAAGAAAGGAATTAAAACAACTTAGTCAACACCCATTCACACACACACACAAAAAAAATAAAAATAAGAATCCTGAAAGCAGGGTACAACAGAGCTGTTATATTGACAGGGAATCATTCCACAACCCTAATCCAACATCTGTTATCTCTAAAAACATGCTGCAATGAATTCCCTGTGCTCTGGAGGAAACTGTGATTTGAAAAATACCACTATTAATTGATTCCACAAATTAACTGCTAATCCAAGAGTCCTGATTATGATTAGTCTGCTAATCAATTTATTTGATAGAAAGCTTCTTAAATTTTCCAAATTACAGTTCAGCTCTTCTCTCTCTCTCTTTTTCACTTGTTTCATCTAATTAACTGTTTTTCCTAGCAGTGAAAAGCAAGATCTTCCATTCTTAATTGCCTCTTGACCCTTCCTCACTCTCCAATGTAGTTGCCTTTAGAGGTTCTTCATCATGAGAAAATTAAAATGCTATCAACGAATTAAAAATATTGTGTGGCCCAGAGGAAACTTCCCAGCATGTCTGTGAATCCTTTGGAGTTATATTTACACAGTTTTGCTGGGGAAAGTCTGTTTCCCCAGTACACTGCATTGCCCTTCAGTTAATACATGCAGATGAACAACCTCCCTGGTGACTCTGCAAAAACTGGTTCAGTAATTGCTGATTGCAAACACCAGCAGAGTGAAGTCTGTGGTCCATGAGGGAGCTGTGCTGCCTGCCGCCGGAGCAGCGCAAATGTCCCCAGCAAGCCCAGGAGCCACCGGGAAGGTGTCTCAGTAGGTCACAGGACTGACAAGGAGGGATGCCTAACGAAAGTATGCAGAAAGATAAGAAGAACAAAGCACCATGCATAGATATCATATCCATGTCTGATGGCTGATGGTCGCTCTCATCTTTGGCCTTCACCAGATGGGTGGATTTCCAGAGTGCATTAAGGCTTTCCTTGCTATTTCTCAAGGTGAGATTTCTGAAGCAACATGTTATGAAAAGTTAAGAAACAACTGTTGTCTTAGAGAGACTGTCCATATTGCACCATAGAATCATGGAATCATAGAATCGTTACGGTTGGAAGAGACCTCAAAGATCATCAAGTCCAACCTTCTACCCAACGCCACCATGCCTACTAAACCCACTAAACCATGTCTCGAAGCACCACATCTAAATGTTTTTTGAACACCTCCGGGGATGATGACTCCACCACCTCCCTGGGGAGTCCATTCCATTGCCCAATGACTCTTACAGAGAAGAAATTCTTCCTAATATCCAACCTGAACCTCCCCTGGTGCAACTTGAGACCGTTTCCTCTTGTCCTAGACATCCTCTCTACTTGTCCATAGTTGAGGGTTAGATACGAATCACAAACTCAAAGGAATAAAAGAAAACAATAAACAACCTCTACCTGGGCTGCTAATGCTTGGAATGAGTGGACAGGACTGGATAACTCTCTTTTTCCTTCCTCTCGTGAAGCATCCAGGCTGGAGAGCTAAATGTGTGGATGGATAGGTGGGGCCTGTCTGTACTAGATTTTCAGTCACTTCTCTGTGTGTATAAAACTTGGTTTTACATCCATGAAGAGCAGCATGAACTCCTACTCCTTTTCCGTCAGGTCTCAGGCAGTACACACAATCATTTCTGACCTTTCCAGCCATCACCTCTGGCTCATGAGTGAGACTATGGCCAGTCTTGCTTCAGCATTTCCTACCCAGCTACTGTTCCCAGTATCAATGGACTGCAGCTCTGGTCTCTTAGTGCTGTGTCTTTACTCATCACTGTGTCTTGAATTTGCACCACCTGCATACATAGCACCGAGCCTATGGAATATACATTGTCTTCTCAAACATCTCTTCCCATTACTTCATTAAAACTCTTACATTCTGAGCAGAACCCAGAAGGCTCTTGCTTAGCTTTTCAGAGCCCACATCCTCACCAAGGAATATATTGTGAATACAGAATCATAAGATAATTTAGGTTGGAAGAGGCTAGAATCATAAGATAATTTAGGTTGGAAGAGACTCTTGAGATCATCAAGTCCAACCATTAACCTAACACTGCCAAGCCCACCACTAAACCATGTCCCCAACTGCCATGCCTACACATCTTTTAAATACCTCAGGGATGGTAACTCAACCCTGGGCAGCCTGTTATTATCACTTGTTACTGAAATATCTCATGACTTCTATGTGGTTTAACTGTGTGATTCGGTTATTTCTCCTCCCTCCCCTTCATACTCCTTCTCTAGAGACTGGAAGATTTCCATTCAGGCTCCTTGAACACTGACTTCTTTGGGAACCTTCCCAGCCCTGCCCAGCCCTCCTCTGCTCTTTGCACCAACAGCAGGATGCTCAGTCAGAAATCTCTCCTTGATGCCTGCATCTTGTGCTTTCACCCCTGCAGACAGCCTTGCTTTCTTTGGGTCTCAGCTGATCTGAAGAGGGAGTCTTCAGGCACAAGGCACCGCTGTGTAATTACACCACGGAGCAAGGCTGCGGCTGGAGCATAAGATCTTTGCCTCGAGAAGCGTTGTTCTTATGCACAGCAGCTACCCAACAGGGCTGCAATCTTTCAGTGTCAGTTTGATGTAAGTAAGCAGTGACAAACATCATGATTAAAAGGATTATGGATTTTTTCCAAAAGTACTAAGTACTCCTTCCCTTTTCTCTACAAGTAGTTTTATAGTAGGTGGGCAATTGAAAAGCCATGTGAGAACTGTCTTTTATATACAAATACACATTTTAAAATAGCAGTTTCTTAATAGCTGAGTGATGCTGAGTTTATACCCATGGATTTCAGAATATTTTAAATATACATTTAGTGCAAAGACGAGAAGGCCATTCTCCCCATGAATGGAGAACACACATGCGTTCACAGCTGACGACAGGCACAGCGTTCAAGTACTCCGTGAGCAATTACAGCTGAGTGGAAGTTGAGTCATCTGATAGCTATAAAAATCAGGCATTGCAGCAACACGACAAAAAGATTTTTTTCCTGTAGCGCACAAGCAAGTGAACCATGATGTACAGGTGAGCAAACTGTGGGCCATGCTGCATTTATGCTTGCCAATCTGAACCAGCTCTGATAATCTAGGAAGAAAATGGATTTTTGGAAAACAGTTTTCCAGCATAGATTTAAAACCAGGCATCTTAGGGGGACAATTTACAGCAGAAACAGCTGTACGACCGGACAGACATCATATCTGTAGCAACTTGCCTTCTCTTTGGTCTTGACCTGTGTTGGCAGAGCCACTGATGGTGGCCAGGATCACTTCTTTCCCAAGGCATTTCTTCCTCATCCTCCCGTTCTGCCTCCCTGCGGGCTAACCATCTCCAGCCTTCCCCACACTGGTGTGGTGCCCATTATCCTCGTCACTTTTTTGCCACATCTGACTTTCGCCTTGGAGCCATCTCTCTCTGTTTCTCTGTCCAGGATTTTGCTTGTTTCTTCTGAAAGACAAATGACAAAAGGAAGATTGAGATTCACCTTCTTTTTGTTGTTCTTTTTTCCTTCATTAAATGTTTCTCGTTCTTTTCCCTACCCATCCCTGCATTGCCCTTCCATCCCTTCTCATACAACTCCAAGGTCTTCTCTGGCTCTTCCCCAGCAATACAAACAAAATTTCCTTTCTCCTATCTTAAGACAAAGCAAAGTAAAACCATAGCTCTGTCTCTGCTTGGTTTCCCAGCCACCACTCAGTGTCTCTGTTTTTCCACAGTTTGCTTTCTTCTTTAGTGCTTTGTCCACATAGACTGTAATTTCCTCAAGACATATACTGGCTCTACTTGGTATTTGTATACATTCAAGTACAGCAGCGTTAATAGCTTTCCTGAGGCAAAGAGATCTAATACTGGTAGGGTATGGGATACCTCCGAGTTGTGACTGTTTATCTTCCATCTTCGTCAGTTTGTCATTTACTTCAACTGAACTCTGGAACTCACTACTTTTACCATAAGAGGTTTTTGAAAAAAGATTTGGAAGGAAAAGGTACTGATCTAATACATTAAATACATTAGTATAGAGCACGAATGACTAATGTGTCATTTAAGATTAGCCTACATGTACAAACATGTTTTAAAATTCTAGATGAGAACCACAAATTTACATTCCTCTCAGGCAACTTTCCACCCATCTACTTGTTTTCCCCTCCCCTTAGTTTCAGCTTACAGCCAAATACTAGAGTTTCTGAAGCAAAGTACTCACGTAATGCTCAGGCAAGGTATTGGGTTTCCCACTAATGTTAGGGCTGAAAAGCCACTCATTGATTAAGCTTCATTACATAGATAATGACTAGATATTTTTCATTCAGAGATTTTTAATGAAAAATGGCTTTACCATTCATTAAATTGTCAAATTTTAATGGACCTATGTTTACAGGAACTTCACATACAAAAACCCAGTCCTTGCTGGGTCTGCTCACAGATATACAATGCAGAAATGCTCGCAAAGATATATACAATGCTCGCAAAGATCTCTGAGAGCTTGCTCGGATCCTGGAGCAACAGGACATCAAAGGTTAACCCTGCCAAGGCCAATAAACCCTGCCTCATCCTTCTCAGATAGCACGTTATGGACCCTGTAACCTGTGGGATGAGATTGTAACTGATCGGCTACAATCGTGCTTGTTGTGCTCTAAATTAAGCTATCTGAAAAAACAAAATTAGTCTTTCTTATTATATTCAAGCTTGGAGTGGTTTGCAGAAATGTCAGGAGCCTGTCTATCACGCTGTTGCATCAGTATATGATGGGTGAAGACAAGCTTAAAGTAAAAGAAGCGGAAACATTAGTAACCTAGCAGGTTAGCAAATTATTTACCAAAGACCTAAGGCTGTGAGGTCCAAACATGTCCATGTGCACCATCCCTCTGGATGAAGGGACCATGGGGTGAGAGCCCGTCCTAATGGCATGGTTGCTATTGGTGTCGTCCATCAAAGGTATTAGATTTCACCACCTGGCCTAAAACAGAATCGGGGAGGTGAGAATCAGATGCAATTTCTCTTCGTCATTTCTCTGCAAACTTTTATTTCATTAAAAAAAAAAAAAAAAAAAACAAACTACACAAACCAAAAAACAAACAAACAAGGAAAAAATCCAAGCCGACTTTCCTCCATTGCTGTCCCTTAGACAAAGAGCTGTCCACCCAATACTAATAACAACCTGGGATGAGGTCCAGTCTTCTTTCAACCACTATCACTTGGAGGAAGTGCACAGAGTAACAGTTTTAATCTTTCAGGCATTTTGAAATGCTAAACCCAGTATCACCTTCTGCGCTACCTGGAGCAGAAAGCAATTTGATTTTCAATTTCTGACCTCTGCAGCACGGTGACTAAAGAACTCTTTCCTGGGAGGAAATCCGTGCGTGTACATACCAGCCCTGACTTTTGTGAAGATCAGCAGTATTTCTGCCGAAGTTGCTGGAGCCAGACCAAGGCAGGGCTGGCGTTAATGGGAGGAAAATCCAGCAAAGCCTAAGGAAACGATCTGAATCCTCCATATTTCCAAAGGATATTAATTAACTGAGAGACCTTAAAAGCAATGTTTTATGGAGAAAGTTACAATTCTTTTTCTTTCTGTTCTTCCTTTTTTCTGCAGGTCAGTCTGCCCCTAGAGGGAAGAGGCAAACTCTCCTCTGGTCCCTCTGTGCCAACGATGAACATCCTCTGTCCTGGACATCCCTTTGGTTTCTCTTTCCTTGGCTCTGTTGTGATGGCAAATGCCCTCCTGGCCCTGAGTATGAAGTGCTCAGGGATCTGTCATATTTTTCCAGACAATTTTGGAAATACTGCTATTTCAAAAAAACAGCAAAACATTCCAGGGTAGTGTGACTACTCAAATAAAAGACATTAATTTCCAAAGAAGTGTCTTGTTCACTTGCTCTGACCTTGTCCTTATTACAGTCCCTTTCAACATAATTTCTGAACACATGCATCGTGTTTGGTAGCCAACTGCTTGTGCCTATTTTGCATGCAGTCCTTTGCACTGAATTAAATCACTTTTTACTCTGGTTTCTTTCTTCCTCACCTTTCCAGGCCTGTGTATTGCCCAGCAGCTCTTTTTCCCTCCTCAATTAACCTTATGTTATTTCTTTCCTTGGGCAAAAGTACCTTATACCACAAAACAAATGTCCCTTCTGGTACTGTTTGCTCTTCTAATAATTACTTCATTAAACTTTTTTTTTCTTTCATTTTTACGGGATGGCCAAAAAGACCAAAGAAGTAGTCTAGCACTATTAATTAAATGTGGCCTTAAAGGAACCCTATAAAACTCTAATAATATTTTTATGTGCAGAATTTAATTCTTATTGATTTTCAAGTAGGTTGTGTCAGTAAGCAAAAGTATGTTGCATGGTTTTTAATAAGAATTTTATTTTCTTGCCATGATGGTGGTCCAGGAGTAGAAAAGACTCTGCAGGAAATGTTTTGCTGACTTCTGGGGAAAAAGGCACAAAAAATGCAAAACAACAACAAACTTAAGAGTGAGGCCAAGTGAAAGAAAGAAATGAAATAAATAATGATGCTGCCCAGAAGTGTATGAGGGAGCCTAAATCATTATTTGCAGGCACAACAAATTAGAAGCAGGGATAAGGTAAGACGTTGCTTTTTTATTTGACTTTAATATAAGACCCAAAGGTAGTAACAAAAATAAGCAAATAAACCAAAAAGTAGCCTGTTGAGAAATTAATCAAAGCATTTTATAATTTAGGGAATGATGCCATAGTATACTTTTAGGACCACTAACACTTTCTATTTCAGGCATCTGGCTATTTATATGCTGCAATATTTTTAACTTCCATCAACGTTAATATGTAAACACAAGGAGAACAGCAGTAGAGTGAGATATATTTAATGATATGGATTAAGAGAATTACACCAAGTGATATTAGCTGAGGATTTGGTGCTTGAATTTTTATTCCTGTGCGCTTTATATAAATATGTATACATGAGGACAGAGGTGATGTATATGCATTTATGAGAAGACCTGGATGTTAACTTCACGGAGACACGACAATTCACACCAGCTGTGAATCTGCTTGTAGCAATATATGACAGTAATAAACACGTGAAATATGCTAAGACTTTTCCCTAGAGTAAGCATTTAGGGGACAGCAGCATCAGACAGTGTAAATCCACAGAGCTGTACTGACAGCAGGGAAGCTAGCTATTAAAAACTGATATTAGCTGCAGCTTAGTCAGGCTTTTAAACCAGATTCCCAAGCCTACGAGAGGGGACATGTCTGGGCTCTCCAAGATGGGCATCTTGGTTGAAAAAAAATAAGGTTTCTTAGTATGTACTGGCATGGTTGCTAACCACATCATAGTATTGCTTAACTACCCACTGATTTATATATATGTATACACATATAAATATACATATACGCACATCTATTATATGCATATACATTTGTATATATCTCTCTCCACACTTGCTGATGGTTGTCTTAGCAGGTAGGCCTGTTGAAAAGTTCCCACTTGGCTTCATCTGCTGAGAGATTCGTGTGTGGCTGGTGGGTTCTGGGCTCGTGTTTTTGCAGCTGGGAGAACATTATAGCCTTCTTTGTGGCTATAGGTGAATGCTAAGAACCGCATTTCACTTTTAATTCCTACATGCTGTCATAAAGCGCACGCTGGGAAAGCGTTTACTATGCAAGCTGATGAGTGATTAGTTATACATGGATGTTTTTATACTTCTGAAGAGATGTTAGACAGAGTGGCTGCAACTGCATTTTGATTCGATAATTGGGTTTGAAGGACTCTTAAATCTATGAAAATGCTTTTCAGTCTTTAAAAAGGTGGTTTAAAGCCCCTTTATGTTTGATTTTGACAGCTGCTGGAATCATTGCAGTAGGAGTTCTGATAATCAGCTGGGGAAGTTTGGGGGAAGTTTGATACTGTTGTTTACCAAGGAAATGCTGCCCAGCAAGAGTGTCTCTTTTATATTAATTACGTATTACTGATTCACTATAGTAAAAATGACATTATTTTTTGTTATAGAATCATAAAATCATCAAACGGTTTGGGTTGGAAGGAAGCTTTAAAGGTCACCTAGTCCAACCCCCCTGCCATGAGCAGAGACATCTTCAACTCGATCAGGTTGCTCAGAGCCCCGTCCAACCTGACCTTGAACACTTTCAGGGATGGGGCATCCACCACCTCTCTGGGCAACCTGTGCCACTGCCTCACTACCCTCATTGTGAAAAACTTCATGTATGGGTCCAAAGCCAAAGGCCACATTGAAAATTGTGCCTTGGAGAGCAGCTACGTGCCATGAATGTGCCTGAGATCGATGGCCCAGGACAGAGCAGCTCCTAGGAGCTCCAGGACAGGGCTCAAACTTGGGGTCTGGGGCTCCAACTCTTTGGCTACGCTGCGCATCTCTGCCTCTTAGGTTAGCGACTGGTACAAGCATTTTACTTTTTTTTGTTTGTGTGTCCGGGGACATGTGCAGAGAGAACAGAGCTAAAAATCCTATTTATCATACAAGTGTTGACTGGAAGGGACCTCTGGAGATCTCCAGTTCAACCTCCTGCTGGAAGTGAGACTACATCAACACTTGTCCAGGCCAGGGGCATCTTTTGCTTTGCCTACCTAACCTTTAGTTTGAGTGTCTCTAATGGCTTGTTCTTCACCAAAAGCCCTTTATAACTGAGAAAAAAAAAAAGAGCATGGAATGGGATTAAGATATCACAGAGTTACTTATCATTGACGGCGTGTGCCAAAAAAAAAAGAGCATGGAATGGGATTAAGGTATCACAGAGTTACTTATCATTGACAACGTGTGCGTAGGTGGTTTATTTATAGTGGATTGTGAATAACCAAAAGTCCTAGGTGTTTTGCAGTCCTGGTGCCTCACCTCACCTCTCAGGGCTGTGAGAAGCCAGCCTTTAGAGAGCTGGCTATTCTCCTATATTGCTTGTAGCAGAAACCATCCATTTATTTTCCTTAAAATAAGTAAAGCTATGGATGCCAATTTGCGTGAGGAGTCACAGACACCAGGAGCCACAGGGATGGCAATGAAGATACATCAGTGCACTCTTGCGTGACCATGATTATACAGCCCAATTTCAAGGGATGGGTCAGCTGAAAGCATCTCAGAATATGCTGTATGGTAGAAAAACAACTTTGGAGCCACAAAGTCTCCTGATAAGCTGAAAGCATCTCAGAATATGCTGTATGCTCCAAACAACTTTGGAGCCACAAAGTCTCCAGATGGAATTTTGCATTTGCTTTATACAGTGCATACTCACACTAGTAGTTCCTATAGGTTTTCAGCTAGAACTACACCCCTTCCATTACACTTTCTCATCAGAAAAAATGGGATTCTTCTTCTTCCAAAAAGAACAGAAAAACCTCCAGCCTGTGGGAGAATTAGAGCAGTAAGTGACATTGCATGGCTGAAATCATTCAGTCTAATCACATTCAGACCTGTTGTATTGGATGGCCAGCAGTCAGGGGAGAGTCACAAGAAGAGCCACTAATGTGCTGTAAACCCAAAGGCAGGCACAAAAATGTGACTTGGTTCAAATCTTACAGGATCCATGGCAGATCCTCAACTGATTAAACCAGCAAAACTTCATCAGCATCCCTGACAACAAGGGGGCCTGATAGACTTGAAATGAAGATGTCTGAGAAGTACCTTCTGAGGGTTCCCAGCAGGTCTGGAGGCTTCACCCTGGAGAATGAGAGAAAGATCCTGAAGGTCAACTCATGGGCCTGAGCCTTGGGGACAGACTAACCCCCCTGTCCAGGGACTTCACCTGAGGACAGAGACCAGTCACTCAGGAGCGACCTCCAGGAAAAAGCTGAGCAGAGGTCAAAGGCAATGCTTGGGCTAAGATTGCTCCTCTGGGTAGGTTAGCTGGATGGCTCATTTAGTGCTGAATTTCATGTAAGAACAGTTGTTACTCTTAAAATCAAACACTAGGAAGGAAATCCCATCCTGGGGTAATACACGGCTTAAATGCTTATAGAAAGGGTTATTATTTACCACTTCTTTAGCTAGACAAACTTAGTGTGTTTCTAAACATTAGAAAAGCGGTCTGGTGGTAGGATGGAAATTATTCTTATAAAACTACCTGGGGAGGTGGTAAAACTTCCATCATTGATTACCAAGAAAAATCTCCAACGTGTACCTGTCAGGAAGGACACAGGTGGAATTGATTCTGCTGGAGGTGAGAGGAACTGGGAGTGATGGACCAAATATCCTTCTGAGGTACCTTTGGCATGTATCTCCTGATGTTTTGTCTTGGGATTCCTACCCACAACTGCAAACCAAATAATGAAGAACAAAACAGGATTAAGCTGATGTCCTGTGTGCTACTCCTGTCTCAACTCATACCTTTAGAAGCTGTTCTATGTGTAAAAAATAAGTCAGTATTTTATAAAACAAGCAAGCAGAACGTCTTTCTTTCCAGCGTTCATAGTCTTACTAGCAATAAATCAGCTGAGGCATGCATTATTTCATATTAACCGTAGTCTAGGTGGACGTCTGGTCTGCTATCTTCCCACATCCTTCCACTGAAATGATAAAAAATAGCAGATTGCCTGCACAAATTAAAACAATAATGGTGTAGCCCTGAATTTATATCAGTAAAAGCATTAAACGTTTTGTTTGTTTGTTTGTTTAACTAACTATTCTTGCTCCTTGGAATTCAACTCAAAATGAAATAAATCAGTTTCTTGGCTATTGGGCTGTGTTCTTTCTCTACATCTGACAGCAGGACAAAGAAGGTTTCCCAGGCCCTATCTCTGCACTGCTGTTCACTATAAAAATTTTTTCCTGCTTAATGAAAATGGGGTAACTAAGCAGCTGAGAGGACTGCTGGTGGGAACAAAGACCCAAAACCATGAATCAAAGCATGTCTTGCAGACTCTGTTCCCACTGACCTCCGAACGGCAAGGACAGCACGACGTTGCTGAAGGTTAGTAGCTGCAACTCTTCTTCGCACCTATCCCTTGAACTTCTCATCCAGGCTGGGCAGCCAGGGAATAGCTTTTTCCTGCCTTGCAGGTGTCTTGGAGAAGATTCCTGGGTACCAACCATTCCCCAGATTTTTGGCTGTTATTTCCACAGAAAAGGGATATATCATACGCTACTTTTATCTTTTCCTCTAGCCCCAGTAAAGGTAAAAGTCAATAAAATCTATATTTGTCTGTGAATTTATTGTGCAGTAGCACACATATTTTAGGTAGAAACAAAATAAAATCATTCATACCTCTCATCTTCTCTATCCAGTTCTTCCCTGGATTCATTCCTATTCAGTCCTTACCCCCAGCCTGACCGAAGTATTTGTTTGGTTTTTAATTAAACCAGGACACTAGTCTCCACTTTCTCCACTCCACTAGTCTCCACAACCTCCTGATGGTTGTATCTTCCTGTCTAGTCAGCAACACAAATTGCTAGGAAACTCAGCTGGTGCTTAAGTTACTATAAACACAGATCAATGGCTTAAGTGTCTGCTTAGCATATCATAGCACTGTACCTCTTTATTTGGCAGGTGAGAGATGTTTTTGTATTTGAAGATTAAAATATAGAGAGGAAAATTTAGAATATGATTTCTGATTTTTTTTTGTCAAGGTTATCACAAAGGAGCTCTGAAAAAAATACAGTTTTCTTTAAAAATTTGATTCAATACTCTTCAGTGGGAATTTAGCATCAACTGGTAGTGTAAGGCTGTGCTGCTCATTTCAAATTTGTTTTTACTTCAAAACTGTTTGCTACCACAGGCAGTCATAGACAAGAAAATCTGTAAAATAATATTGATGTTTAGGAAGGTGGACTCCAGCTTGTCTCTTTTCCGTCTAAATGAAGACTAGACTTGGACATTTTGTTACTAAGACATAAGGTGTTGAGCTATTTACACTCAGAAACAAGATACACTTTTCCTCAGCAATGATAAAGAAACATCTCACGCTCCTCTGTTATTTCCCTAACACATGTATTATGCAGTTTTGTAGCTGTTTTAATGTGCTTTGCTTCTTGGCGCTGAGCTATCTATCAGTCAAACAGTCAATAATGGGCACGTACATTTTGCCTTCAGTCTTCTGCCATCCTTGAAGTACAGCTTCACCAGCAGTTCCTCGAAAAGTCATTAGACAAATACTCTGTAGCTTCAAACTTCTATTGCTGTGTCTGTAATCAGCCTCTTCAGTCTGTGGGCTTTGCCTTGAATTCAATCACACTGAACTGGTCTCTCCAGCCTTGTGTGTATGATTTGAAAGACTTGATGGTGCTAACTAGAATATAAAGGTCCACATCATGTTCAAACAGTCCCACTATTTCATTGTAATAGATCAGTATTTTATTCCAAAGAATACTTAAAAATACTGATTCCAATATCTTCTCTTTTTACTTTTTACCTGCAATTTAATGCAAGCTTTATGAGTTGCGTAGTTTTTTGCTGCGGTTGATCATTGTCCAAAGAATCAAGACTGCTTTAATCATTTCATAACTCAGCATGAGCTAGCCATCAGCTGCTAGAAACAGCTTCACAAATACGTGACTCATGCAAAGAAAGGAAACGAGCACATTCTGGCCTAAGAAGACTAAAGAAAAGCTTTATGAAATTTTTTCACAGTCAAAATATTACAACCTGTGGAGCATATGCTCCCCAGAGAATATTCCATTCAAAGCTGTGCCTTCAGACTTGTCAAGTGTCTTAACACGTTTGATGAGAGGGTAATCCAATTGATCCTGACAATCTGATATAGATTTTCCTTTTACAAGAATTTTACTACCACTTGAAAACATACTCAACTCCAAGGCCATGTCTGATGATGAAAAAAAAAAAAAAATACACACACACACACACAAAAAAAAAGACGACAACCCTCCGCTGGTATTTTAATTATTTTTCTGTTGCAAACTGACATTCAGGTGATAAAGACAATGTGTATCTTGTATGGAGCCTATACAACATGAACAATACTCAAATGAATACTCGAAATGAACAATACTCCTTGGTTAATGCAAAATATTCCCTCCTCTTCGGATAATAAATTCTTGCATTAAGAATTGCCCATCTGTCTGTTCACGTTCTTCTGTTGTTTCCCACAACAGGTTATCTGAGAAGTGACTTCGGATTTCACAGGCAAAATGCATTGCGTTTCGCAATTGGTTTGCCTCCTCTAAGTCCAATATCTCTGAAGCCAAAAAAAAATAAATCAGTCCAATGATAATCATTTTACACTGTTAAAAATATTGCTGTTCATAATTGAATCACTTACTTTCCTCTTTAAATGACCTGTTTCTTTTTTCCCATCTCCATATTCAAATACTTTATTTTGAAATTTGGGATATTTTTTACTTTATAAACATGATTAGATTTATTCTTCATGACACTAAACCTATTCATTGGGAATGAGGAACCTTTGTGCATGCAATGCAATAAAAAGCATTCACAATTCACAGTTGTGATGTACACTGCCTTTTCGCCTTCCAAAATAGCTTTCATTAATATCTGATTTTCTTTTTCTACATTCTGAAAAAGGTGAGCATGCACAGATAAAGTTCTGTTCTTCATTCCAGCAGATTTTTTTCCTCCTCCAGTATTCATAGATGATGCACCTGATTGAGCTGATTCTAATATAAAAACTCAATTTGACTTCAACAGATTTTTATCTTTTCCATTTCTTTAGCTTTTTTCTTTTTTCCCTTGTGTGACTACTCACATATGCACTTGTCAACAACGGTGATACCATGATACGCAAATGCTGATAAAAAAGCAGCAAAATGAGAATGACGAGTTAGCCGTATATACTGTATGTGCTACTGGCAATGAGTAAATGACTGCAAGCTATAAGATGATCCTTAGTACTATAATTTCCATGACTGGATGCTTGTAATCATTTGACCATTAATAGAGCATGAGCACATAGGGGTGCAATTTTTGTTGTTTGGGTAATTTTGGAATTACCCTTTTTGAATGCTGATGCACTCCTGGGTTCAGGGGCTGATACTTTTGGTCTGCCCTACACGCTAGGCTATTTTTATTACATATTTATCAACTTTTTTTTTTTTTTGTGATAAGTAATATTTCCAAGTTTTATCTCAGAATGATATTTTAGGAGTTTTTTTTAAAGTTCACTTTATTTGTATTCTGGTCTACAACAGTAAATATAGCCCAGATTCACCAAAACTGTATATTGGTAATTCATGGTAGTCAAGTAATTCCACTGACTTATGGGTTGACTATTGACTATTCACAATGTGTCGAATTAAATAAATTACTAAATCTTGAATAACTGGTATCTAATTTGGAAGTACGATGGAAGACCTTAGTCCGTAATTAATGTAATGTTAGTGAAATAAAATGCTAGTTCTGGGTCTTTATGCAGGTGCTAAATAAGTATGGCTGTGAATGTTGTTTCAACATCAGAATTTTACGGTTAGCAGCTAAAACAAGCGGGGTGGGGGGAAAAAGTGAGTTTTCACAACTCCCCTGTCTTTTAAAGCTGTTTTCTAACTGCTGTAGAAGAGAATCAAACAAGCAAAAACTTCAGAAATATAGTTGCCGTTTCAAATTTCAAAATATCAATTTCTTCAAAATTTGATGGCTTTTGGTTTCACATGATTTATTCTTTTCTCTGCCCTCTTGTTCAGAAGTTTAATTATCTGCATACTTGCTTTGTAATTGTTTTTTTTTTACTTCATAAGCAAATGACGATAGATTTACAAGATTTCTAGAGCAGTGCAAGTCACTGGGTTTCTATGTTTATTTGTTTGCCTGCTTCAGTTGCCAACTAAAGGACCATTTTTCATTTAATTTAGAGGTTTGAGTATGTTGCCTACATAGTCTGGCATTGAGGTTACTAGAATAAACAGTCCATGACCTCTCACTCTTTACTTCTCATATTGCACGGTTTCTTCTCAGTTTGAGTACTTCAGAAATATTAGAGCTGGAAGACATTCCTCCCTTCCTATCCTCCAAGAATCTTCCTCTATAAGATACACCTGCAAAATGGGAGGAAGAACAGAAAGGGCAAAGCACGAACAAATAATGTCTTCTACTTAAACGTAAAAGAATTTTATCGTAGTTGGTTTTGGAGTAGAAGATCACCGCAAACTACCAAATCACAGCTAAATCTGGGCAAAGAGCCTGAAAAGATTCAAATAAAACTCGAAAATTTGCCTAGTGCGAGACTTGGAGCTTATAACTTGCATTCAATTGATGTTGTACTGGGAGCCTTTGAGGGTGTCACCAATAACATGGAGTGAAATCATAACAAAAAATTACAGAGCAACTGTCTGTAAACCTATTTCAAATACACCAGTCGACTGGCAATGGGAACTTAACTCCTTTCTAATCACCATGGGCCAAACCAACCCAAAGTGCCCCTGATCACCACAGACGCTGCCCTCAGCTGGTGCCTGGAGACGGGTTCATCTGTGACTACTTCATAGGTAGGAACCCCAAAGCTCTTGCTCTGATCCCATAAATATTGATCCAAAGGGATTTGTACAAGACCTAGTTTTTAAAGATCTGAGCTCTGCCTAAGAAATAACCTAAAACTAGTGCTGTGTACCCATCCAAACATGGGTATGTGTGTATGAGGACATGTGTGCATGTATTAAAAAGTATGTATGTGTGTGTGTTTGTATTTATACACGTACAATACAGAGCTATCTCAGTCCTATTTTGTGTTCCTCCAATGCACTCCTTGCTGAACATTTGTGGTAGCCTATTCTCAGTTATTTTCTGGCTAGGGGCACCAAACTAACAGTACTCCACTACATTTTTGGAAACATTGTGGGTTTCCAAGGAGTTTTAATTTTTTTTTTCCTGACACAGATATAGATAAGAATTTTGCTTTTCTCATGCTAAATGTATTTGTTTTTCAAACAGTCTGAATGTGGATTTTTTTTCACTCTCCTCTTGTGATGGTTGAATAAGAAAGAAGATTAATGCAAAAAAGAAAATGAGATTGCTGCTGTTTCACATTTTGTGCCTTATTTATATTAATAATTGAATACATTTAAGATTACTTTTATTGAGGAAACAATAAATGTTTAATAAGTGAATAAGCAGTCCATCATAAAAGTAAGTGCTACTTATAAGGCTTTTGAGAGGGGGAAACTGTTTTTGCTTTAAATCATCACAGGGACACTTTATTACCATTGCTGCGTCATTAACACCACACATTATTCCGCAGTGGGATGAGGTAACTACAAAGATATAATGAGATTTTAGTAGAGACAATATGCAGTATCATAAAATGTGTGAGCTTTGGTGCTCAAATTGAGCTTGGAGGCCGATACACAGTAATAAAGCTTTTTTTCCAGCCTGCAGAAGCTTCAGCTTTCGTGCATGGACGGGCGGTACTGCCAATCTCAACTCGAGCTGCTTTTCGGGCTAGAATTACGCAGATGTCTCTTGTCAGTGCATCGCATGAAAGGTCTGAGACCTTGATTCAGTGCAACAGCAATGTGGTTAATAATTGAAGAGGTAAGGAAAATGTCAATACCTCGCTGAGGCCAAGGCAGGCATTTGGATTTTGAACCGGCGTTATTGTCAGAGAACAAAAGGATGAGCCGCAGCCAAACAAAGCAGGGAAAATAAATTAAAAGCATATTAGCAATGTAAAGGAATCAGAAACACATAGATAAGGGGAAAGCAAACATATTCGTGTTAAGTCCCTTGCTAATGCCTTTGAATATACTAGACGGATTTGTCCTGTAGGTTTATACAACTACATAAAGAAAATACCTACTTCAAACAGCTCTTCGGTAGGAAATGGATTCAGAAAGAAGAGGAGGTAGGTGCCATTAACTCACCCCTCTCTAATTAAAGAGGTACCTAGTCAAGGATAAGTGAAGGACCTGCTCAAGGGGATTGATTGATCCTATTAATTGATTTTCAACATCTTACATGTTCTTCGTATGAACAAAACAGTCCACAAACCCATCCCTGGTGCTGCAGAAGGGTGGTTCTGACCAAGGGCAGGGGGCTGCAGATGAGTGGCTCTGCCCCAGGGTGCGGTTTGGGAAGGGCACATTTCGGTGTGCTCCAAGACGAAATGCTTTCTGCTTTTATGCTGTTGATGCCTTCAAGAGCAACGGTAGTATGAGAATTAGGTCCACCAAGCCCCAGGCAGCCTACGTAGCCGCAGCATTGGTGTCCTGTGGCCAAAGGTGAAGATGCACGATGGCCACGAGCAGCCTTTAGCCTCGTGTCTGCAGACTGGGGGCCAATTCTGTGTCTGGTGCCTCTAAAATCACTTGGCAAGTGCTTTAGATGCCTATTCTGACTTGACTTCAGGAAAACAAGTAAGACATTTGCTACCAGAGCTAATTGCTCAGGAAATTACTGCCTGGGGTTGGACAGTTTAGAAAGCCAGCAACTTCCCAGCTAGAGAGACAGGGGATAAGAGCAGTGATTAAAATAAAACAGAAACTTCTCCCTGCTGCGTCTTCTCAGCAAAATGATGAAAGGAATCAGGTCACAGTGCTATTTGTGTTGTGCCATCAGGAAGGACAGGAGCCCATCACGAGGGGATGTGCTGTGAACCTCTGTGGGAGGCATCAGAAGATCTCCTTGCTTGGCATATTCACTACAGCAAGGAGTTCTCTGAGGAAACGTCGTCCCTGCATCTTTCCCAGTTAAGAGCTTGGGCCCAAAGATTTTGAAGGAGTGGTTCATCCTTCAGCTTGCCAAGGTTTTCTGAGTGTAGTGGTCCAAGAATCACCTTTAAGAGGCAATGAAAGTTGGTTGTGGAGGGTACAACTGTGATTAGGAAGATTAAATTCCTTTGGTGGAGGCCTCTGACTCCCAGGAAGCAGCAAATAAGGTAGTGAACTCTTAGCTTAGTGTCATCAGTTTTCTGATTAGTTAAAGCATTGCTAAAACAGAAGCTTCAGATGGGAAAATCTGCTTTTGTCATGTTTAAAGATGATTGCTGCAGCCCACTGCAGATCAATACTTACAGCACTTCCTTCTTGAGCTGATCCAACAAAATCCATCTTCCACAGAAAGTCCTGTATGGTCAAACAAATGACAAAGTGGTGGTGTGGGTCTGCAGCAGGTGAAGTGTGCAATTGTGGGGCAGGGGCACAGGGCAGTGGTACAGCCACCCCTGTCACCCTGCCATGGCACTTTTGTCTCCTGTGATTCTCCTTTGCCGTCAATAAGGCAGACACTTGACTGCGTCCCCGATGCCTCGTGATCCGCAGTCCTTAGCCTATGCTCAGACCTCAGGCGTGCCAAGTCCTCACTGCTTGGAAATAAACCCACCCTCAAAAAATTTGGTGTGCAAGGCTAATTAGCGTGCATTGGTTACCCTGCACCATGGGACATCAAAAATGCCCCTTATTTGCCATGTGAATACCACTTAGACTGATGCTGGGAGGCAGTTTTGCTGTGAAATCTCCCTCATAAGGACAACTCAGCTTGCACAGCGGTCGACGGGATCCATAGGAGCCTATAAGTTCTTTGCACACCTGGGGAGTCATACGCGAAGGGCAAGGGTCCTACCCATGGCAGTGCGGGTCCATGGGCCTTGGTCAAAGGGCACATCGTCCTCAAACCCTGTCTGAGAGCCTCTGCTTTGCTGGGCACTGTGTGACAGCCTCCCTTGTCTGCCTGTCAGTCAGTCTGGCTGTTTCCTTCTAGCTTGGAAAGACTGTTCTCTCCTGCAGTACCTTCTCTCCATAATTTGTAAGTCAAAGCCTTCTGATGCAGTGGGAAGACAAACACTTATTTAAAAGCCCATCTTCGCACACGCTTTCTTGGATGTACCTTGCTTCCTGAACACTAATGCTGGATTAGATCTGCTTGGGAGGGCTGAATTTTGTGACAGATGCCTCCTGATGCTATGAACATGAGACCACATATGCTGCTCCACAGGGACTTCTCCAATATACTCTCATCACTTATGCCAGGTTCCAGATTTAACTACCAATACGGAGTTTTTAATGGATACCATAAATACGATTTCACGGCCATCAAATGTTGCTGTTGGTTTCTGTAGCTTTGGGAAGTAGTATAAGAGTGTTATGAAGATGATAAATCTGTAAATCTGTTTTTTTTCCATCTAAAAATGCTGGAAAAAATAAGTAGATGTGATATATGCCTCCTCTTGCACAAGAATTTGCTGCCCAGAATAGATGTAAGTGTTGCTGGTGGTTCCTCTTATCACCGCGGACTATGGGAATCATATGGAAAAGGTCCTAAAACTGACAGAGCTGTTGTCTTCTGGCTTTTCCAGTGAGCAAATCTGAGCTGCCCCGCTCTAAGTATTCTTTCTGTCTTCACAGTCTGGAAGAGAAAGGGAGATTTTACTACAAAAACCCTCTTTCCAGCCCATTGCTCCCCTCCAGGGCATTTGATTGTAATCAGCCTCACGAGCCGCACTGCAGAGAAGTGTCACTAGCCCCTTTTAAACATACTGCCAAACGAACGATTTTCCAAAATAACCAACAACAGAGAAGGACCCAAGCCTTTATCCTCTGCGATCCTTTATCCTGAGCAATTGCTGTCAAGCAATATTTGGGGGGGAGGGAGTGAGTAAATATCAGGAATGATATGTAGCAGGAATAGCGAGAAATCGCCATTTTACTGATGCATAGTTCATCTTTCCTAAAATAAAATTAATTCCTACAGCTTGCTAGACCACCAGGACTGGGAAAACGAGCTCTCCAGCACAAACTGCCTCCCACCACCGCCCCTCCAGAAAGGCCATTGAAGGACCAAAAGCGTACACGCACTTCTCCACATCCGTCACAGCTTCGTGATTTGACAGAAGGCAGCTTCTGGCTGCTGGGTATGACACAGGAGTGTCCCCACCGACTTATGACTTTGCACTGATGATTTTCACATTTGTTGTATCTTCCTCTTCAGTCGCTGGTGCCAACTGCCATTAGAGAAAGGGCGTTGAACTGCAGCCCTGATACAGTCAAATCTCCCCAGGCCCAAGAAACAAGAGACATTTTTTTCAATGAAATGAGACTACACTTCTTTCCAGAATTTATTTGTGTTTCACAAATTACTTTCTATCGTTCAGAATTAACAGATTGATACGTGAAAGTATAATCTGGCCAGTTTGCCTCCTGTAGACGATTACTGGATGCAGTTACTTCCTATATCCATAATCTTTAAATCAATACAGGTGCTATGCAATTGGCCACCTCAATTGCTAGATAACATTTCTATGTTTGCTTAAACAACTCCTTAACCCAAACGGAGCTTTTGCAAGGACAGCTGTGGATGTACCTGGTGTATGAACACAGGTCACTATGGGTGCATAATAAAGTTTCTGTTGTCAGAATATCTCCTTCACCCACAGGGATCTTTCATCTCCACTGTGGGGAAATATTTTTCTTTTCTGCCAATATTCATGATATTCAGAAATTCCCAGTAATCCAAAGGGTACCTTGTCTGAGTTTTTATGGACTTGAACCCAGCAAGTATTTGCAAATTCTTTGATATATGCATTTGGCTGTAGTTGCTAAATACAAGGAGTAGAGACATTACGGAAAGGTACATTGTGACAGATGTCAGCTACCTCAGGGGAGGACTGAGGACTTAACGATGGATGCAGCCTGGAAACAAAAGTAGGAAATGGGTGTTAATAAATTAAGATGAAAATAAGGCACAGGTGGGAGCAGGGTTTGTGTTGGGAAGAGATAGTGAATGTATGTAAACAGGGGCAGGATGATCTGCTTGTGCCCCTTCTGACTCTATTTTCTAAGTGTGGATGTGAAGATGTTAAAGGCTGAAGTTTCTGCTATTCCTATTTCTAGTGTAAGTATGTTATTGTAACTGTGACTGTGCAGAGTCAAAGTGATGGTGTTTTGACATGACGCTCTGACCTGCAGTATCTTCTTCCATAAGTTGTACCAGGAAAAACCTGTTATGTTGTGGAGAGTCCATATGAAAGAATAAAGGGGAAAATTAGTTACTAGAGAGGAAATGAGTTTAGTGGACCGTATCCAGAAAGCCATGTGGTACTGTATTATACATAATTTCAGCCCTTCACACTTAGTAAGGATTTATGACCCAATATATCTCATTTCAACCTGTTGGTTTCTGACTCTGAAACATGGCAATAAATCTGGCATTGCTATTTTCGTGTTTTGTGCTATGAACATGTATCTTTAGCAAATAGTAACCCAACTTTGGAGATTGGAGTCTGAAGCCACAGAACAATGTTCAGATAAGATTGCAGGCATGGGCAGCTGATTTTGTTTTCAAGGGCTGCCAAAGAAAATGTTTTCAAAACTTGGCTCTTCCCACCCCCATATAGCCTTCTCAAGCTTTGCCTTCACTGCGAAAGTAAACAAAAAAGCTTCAATTAATTCAGTAACTTGAGGGATTATTTTAGTCATGATTAAGTGGTATAATCCTCTCATATGGGTAGCCAGTGCTATTAAAAGCTCAGCCAGGGCATTCATGTGAAATTTCTAGTCTGCCCATTATTTACCTGGACTTTACCTCCAGGTAGTTAATGAAAAAAACCGTAACTTTGTTGAACATATGGAGAAGAGAAAATTCCTAAGAATTCACTCTGGCACACAAAGGATTTTGCCTATCTCCTAGAGAACACATCGCCCGTCACCCTAATTCTGAAGCACAAAGTCATGCATCCTGACCCTATTTCTGAATGTGTGGCTGCTGACTCCACTGCCGGAGCTGTGTTTCTTTGCCCAACGATGTGTTCATTTACCCCATTTCATGTAACTCGTTTTGGTTATATCCATGAATTATCTTTTCTGCTACAGCACTCTCAATTTTCCATCTGCACCTAGAACTGGTCCTTGCTGTGATTTATGAACTAGTCCTGGGATATCGCGGTCATCTGTTCCACATTGGCTCAACCACAGCTGGCTTGAGACAAGAAATAAAGATATCATCTTCCTAAACTTAGTATGTTTTTAATGCAAATCTCATCCTCCCTTTCTCAGGGTTAGCATGTTATTTTCTACCTATCATCTTCAACCTCTGGAGTTTGACATTGTGACTACTTGGAGGTGGACCAAAGAGCTGATGGTGAGACTTTCCACAATATAATGCATTGCTAATGCTGGAAGCAGAGGGAGAAAGAGGTAAGTTTCAGGAATTAGGTCTGCAGGAAGATAACTTCAGGTACAGGCAGAAGCAGCCAAGGTCTCCGGAGCAGCAGGGGTTGTGAATAAAAGTTGTCACCTTCTGCCTTTACGGCCAGCCACTGCTGGGGAGGGCACAGAGCTGGGACAGTCCTGGTTCACCCATGTTGGGTGTGGGTCTACAGCATGCACGTGCTGTCTGTACAGCATCAGTGATCTGAAATTTTTGTACAGCGGAATGCTCTCCTCCCTCTTGTTTGCCATCAAGCTAAAGTTCATGATTCTCCACTGGTGAATATTTGGTTTCATCAGGTCCATGATCATCCCAGGACAGTGAGTACTGGATTACAGAGACACCACAGCTCATGCAGGTGTGCATGAACTGAGAAGGATGAGGCTCAGCATTTCCCATGGCTGTGATGAATTGATGTCAACTCATGCCACCGTTGGCTGTTTTTGAGCTGCCCTCAGAGCAGACATTTAGTCCAGCTACAGTGCTTAAATTATTCCTGGAACACTTAAAGATGAAACTCCTTGGATGTTTCTTAATGTCAAGAGAATTTCCCAAACTGGCATGGAACAATAACAGATTTTTACACTTTCTTTCCCCATTCTCCCATTCTGATTTATTGGAAAATGTTTCTGGAAGGTACCAATAGGCTACATACACCCTTCAGAGACATCTAACTGCATAGATACCTCTGGACATGCAAGTGAAAACTTAGACAAGTATTTAATATTCATATAATGAATCAACCCTTCCTTGAAAAAGCCCTGCTTTTCCTTGCTCTGTTTCGTAGACTCGATGGCATTCCATCACTGCCTGTTTTTCAGTGGCATTGCTAGCTGCAGCCAAAAAAGATGACTGACAATAACTTACACTGAAGCGTTACTGAGGAACAGTGAATAAATTCACTGAGGAACATCGAGGCATACAAGCAGAGCTATCCCATGAGTTTGCTGACATAATTCAGTCTCATTTCCCAAATGTAAGACACAGAGTAATAGCAGACAACGGTTGCTATGTGCTGGCCATGACTATTTTTCTAAAAAAGATGTTGACTGCATCCCGTAGCCTTTTTTCTTGGGCCATTCAGCACACTGGATAAAACAAAGTTAGGGTAAATCAGTGATGTGTACTCTTCATTTTGTTCATGTCCCTGCAAGATTTTCTGTTAAAAAAGTACAGATTACTTTGGGGAAAAGTGTTATAGTAATCATATGACACAGATTACCTCCAGAAACATGCTGCAATGGCCACTACACCAGCATGAACGTTTTCATTAAGTGCAACGAGCACCAAGCGTGGCTTCATGGCAGCATCTTTAATATATTTTGAGGACATCCCATCGACTTT